>NC_037673.1:138502053-138519160 GCF_003255815.1 Theropithecus gelada | reverse complement strand
GGCCGGGCGCGGTGGCTCAAGCTTGTAATCCCAGCACATAGGGAGGCCGAGACGGGCGGATCACGAGGTCGGGAGATCGAGACCATCCTGGCTAACACGGTGAAACCCCGTCTCTACTAAAAAATACAAAAAACTAGCCGGGCGAGGTGGCGGGCGCCTGTAGTCCCAGCTACTCCGGAGGCTGAGGCAGGAGAATGGCGTGAACCCGGGAGGCGGAGCTTGCAGTGAGCTGAGATCCGGCCACAGCACTCCAGCCTGGGCGACAGAGCCAGACTCCGTCTCAAAAAAAAAAAAAAAAAAAAAAAAAAAAAAAAATTGTAGTTGAATTTATCAATTGTTTCCGTTATAGTTTGGGCTTCTGTTCTTGTTTAAAAAATTCTCCCCATCCTTAAGCACATGACAATATTTCTCTCTGTTGCCTTTTAAAGGTTTTATAGTTTTGCATTTCATATTTTAGTCCCAGCCATTCGGGAGGCTGAGGCAGGAGAATCACTTGAACCCGGGAGGCGGAGGTTGCAGTGAGCTGAGATCTGGCCATTGCACTCCAGCCTGGGTGACAGAATGAGACTCCATCTCAAAAAAAAACAATAAAAGAGATAACTTACTGGAAAAGGATATTTGGGACATATTTAAATAACAAAGGGCTGGGCGCGGTGCCTCACACCTATAATCCCAGCACTTTGGGAGGCTGAGGCAGGCGGATCACAAGGTCAGGAGATCGAGACCATCCTGGCTAACACGGTGAAACTCCATCTCTATAAAAATACAAAAATTAGCTGGGCGTGGTGGCGGGCGCCTGTAGTCCCAGCTACTTGGGAGGCTGAGGCAGGAGAATGGCGTGAACCCAGGAGGTGGAGCTTGCAGTGAGCTGAGATCCGGCCACTGCACTCCAGCCTGGGCAACGAGCGAGACCCTGTCTCAAAAATAAATAAATAAACAAACAAACAAACAAATAACAAAGGATTAGTATAGAGAGTATATAAAGTATTCTTAGAAACCAAAAAGAAAAAGTAAAAATAAATTACAAACATGAGCAAAAGCCTTGAGAAAGCCTTTCAAAGGAGAGGAAATACAAGTGGCTCATTAGCATGTGAAAATATACTTAACCTCATTAGTAATCAGAGAAATGCAAATTAAAACCTTAATGAAGCTAGGTGTGGTACCTCATGCCTGTAATCCCAGCACTTTGGGAGGCCCAGCTAGGAGGACTGTTTGAGGCCAGGGGTTTGAGACCAACCTGGGCAACATAGTGAGACCCCATTTCTACAAAAAATAAAATAAACTAGCCAGCTGCAGTAACACGCTCCTATAGTCCCAGCTACTTGGGAGGCTGAAGCAGGAGGATTGCTTGTGCCCAGGTGTTCAAGGGTGCAATGAGCTATATGATCATGCTACTGCATTCCAGCCTGGGTGACATAGACCCTGTCTCAAAAAAAAAAAAAAAAAAATTCCTTGAGGAGATACTCTTACACATTTACCCAACTGACTAAAATCAGAAAGCCAGACAAGGCCAGGTCTTGGAGCAACAAGAACAGGATGTGGGACAACAGAACTGCTATCCACCACTGATAGTAGAATAAACTGGTAAAACCACTTTGGAAAAGAGCCTCGCCTTAGCTAATAAAGACAAATACGCACATGTTCTACTACCCAGCAATTCCAGTCCCAGGTTGTGCAGTCTAGAAAAACTCCTGCCCAAGGGTACCAGGAGGTATGCACAGATGTTCATGGCAGGGTTTTTCAGCAGGGTCAGGACCAGAAGGAGGAAGAACGGCTCCTAGGGCACAAAACTTAAGGTGTTACTCCCCTACTCCCCTACAGGACTGTTGTAGGTTGTGGTCTCTAATATTGCACGCTCAATGTTGATAGCAGGCTGAATGATAGCCCTTCAAAAGTATGTCTGTGTCCCAAAACCTGTGCATGTGACCTTATTTGGAAAAAGGGTTTTTGGAGATGTAATGAAGTTAAAGATCTGAAGATGAAATCATTCTGGATAGCCTGGTTGGGTCCTATATTCAATGACAAGTGTCCTTAGAAGAGACACACAGAAGAGGGACACAAGGAGAAGCAGCGAAGGTCATGTGAAGGCCAAGGCAGAGGTTGTAGTTATGCAATCATAAGCCATGGGCCAAGGACACTTGGAGCCACGAGAAGCTAGAAAAGGTAAGGAAAGAGTCTCGGCTAGAGCCTTTGAAGGAGTATGGCCCTGCCAACACCTTGATGACAGACTTCTGGCATCCAGAACTGCGAGAAGAAAAATTTCTATTGTTTTAAGACACCAAGTTAGCAACAATTTGTTATGGCAGCTCTGGGAAACTAGTACGACGTCCCTCTTCCTCACCCTAGTCCCAGGCCTGTTGCTCAGGATGGTAAAAAAATGAAACAACTCTAATGTCCAAGTGGAATACATGAATAAATTGTGGTGCTATCTTACAATGGAATATTTTGGCAGAATGAATGAACTGCAGCTATGTAGATCAGTTTGGATGGACCTCATAACCAATGTTGAGTGAAAAGAAGCAAATCAGAGAGAAAACCACAGTATATGATTCCATGTATACATTTCAAAAATGAGGAAAAGGATACAATGTATTGTTTAGATTTGCATGCACAAATGGTAAAACTATAAAGAAAGCAGGTGATTTATTAACACAAAACAGTGGGTACGGCCGGGCGCGGTGGCTCAAGCCTGTAATCCCAGCACTTTGGGAGGCCGAGACGGGCGGATCACGAGGTCAGGAGATCGAGACCATCCTGACTAACACGGTGAAACCCCATCTCTACTAAAAAATACAAAAAACTAGCCGGGCGTGGTGGCGGGCGCCTGTAGTCTCAGCTACTCGGGAGGCTGAGGCCGGAGAATGGCGTGAACCCGGGAGGCGGAGCTTGCAGTGAGCTGAGATCCGGCCACTGCACTCCAGCCTGAACGGCAGAGCGAGACTCCGTCTCAAAAAAAAAAAAAAAAAAAAAAAAAAAAAAAAAAAAAAAAAACAGTGGGTACTTCTGGTAAGGCGGGACATGTGCTCAGAAAGAGGCACTTGGGGCTTGTAAGGTTGCAGTGTTTAAGCTGGCTACTGGGTGCCATGATAGTTCTTGTATTATTCCTCTTTACGTTCTATATCTTGCATTTAATATGCTTTTTGATATCTTCAATATAGTTTGTAATGAAAATTAACAAAGAAAGTATAGGCTATGGAAATTAACATGCGTGGTATGGTATGCTAAGTGTCTCTTCTTAGATGAAAGATCCCATAAGATATGGGCTAGTTAGACTGTAAGTCAGCCTGTCAATCAATCATCTAACACGTATGCACCAAGCTCCGGTACAGTGTGAAGCTCTGGGTTCCATAACGAGGTAACACATTTTAGGGAAAGGTAATGGGAGTGGAGACAAGAGAGAACACACAATGATTTATTTGCAAAATTAATTTTTAAATCCAAAAATGTGTTTAAGGGCCATGACTTACAACATTTTCTGTTACTCAAAGTCTTAAAGCTTTCCAGGATTGATAAATGAAAACAGTTCAAAGATGGGAGTTTGAACACATGCATTCCAAAAGCCCGCTAGAGTAAGACGAAGGGAATAAAAAAAACAAAAACAAAAACAAAACAAAACAAAAAAACCCAGGCTGGGCATGGTGGCTCACGTCTGTAATCCCAGAGCTTTGGGAAGCCAAGGCGGGTGGATCACCTGAGGTCGAGAGTTTGAGACCAGCCCAACCAACATGGAGAAACCTTGTCTCTACTAAAAATACAAAATTAGCCAGGCGTGGTGGTGCATGCCTGTAATCCTAGCTACTCAGGAGGCTGAGGCAGGAGAATTGCTTGAACCCGGGAGGCGGAGGTTGCAGTGAGCCGAGACCGGGCCATTGCACTCCAGCCTGGGCAACAAGAGCGAAACTCCGTCTCAAAAAAAAAAAAAAAAGACAAAAACCCAGAAGGACAAAGTGAACAGAAGAAGAGACAGCCAGCAGCCAAAAAATAAGGAAAACAACATAAACCAACAAAAACTCAACAGCAACAACAACAACAACAACAAAAAGCAGACCCACAAGTAGTAACCAATTTAGCAGACCCAACAAAGCTGGCTCCTAATCCAGCAGTCGGGATGCTGCTGAGCAGCAATGTGATTTGTACTGCAGATCCCTACAGAGGGCTCCAGGATCTACAGCACCAAGAATCTCTAGCAGTGGAGTGTTGGTGGTGAGAGAAGAGAGACAGACCCTCTCAATTGTTTTATATTGTTTTATACTCAAAAAAGGAAAGAGTAGCAAAACTAAAGGCAGGTAGCCCGTCGCCTAGGAATGAGACCCGAAACCAAGGAACCAGACCTGAAACCAGGCCTGGGCTTGCCTGACCTAAGCCTGGTAGTTAAAGATCGACCCCTGACCTAACCGGTTATATTATCTACAGATTCCAGACATTGTATGGAAAGGCATCGTAAAAATCCCTGTCCTGTTTTGTTTCGTTCTGATTACTGGTACATGCAGCCCCCAGTCACATAGCCCCTGCTTGCTCAATCAATCACGACCCTCTCGTGGAGACCCCCTTAGAGTTGTGAGCCCTTAAAAGGGACAGGAATTTGTCACTTGGTGAGCTTGGCTCTTGAGACAAGAGTCTTGCCAATGCTCCTGGCCAAATAAACCACATCCTTCTTTAACTTGGTGTCTGAGGAGTTTTGTCTGTGGCTCGTCCTGCTACAGTGGAGCTTCCAAGCCCGAGAACGGGCTCTTAGAAGACAGACTCCACTCCCTCCCACTCGCCATGCAGTCTGGTTGCTGCCTCTCCCCCAAAGCTGGCAGAGACAGGAGGTTTATTCTCTGAAGAAGGAACAACAGAGGGTCAACAAGCAGCACAGGTGACTACAGTCAGATTAAGTTTACAGACTATGTGCTGAGACAGCCCCCAGCTCTTTGCCTTCATCTGTCCCCAGAAGGTGGATAGCCAGGCGTCGACCTTCCAGGCGGGAGATTGGAGGATTTTTATGCTTTGAGACATGGAGGAGGCAGAAGAATCAGCTTTTGTGCCTTCCAAACCTGAAATAAAAACCAGAGTGGCCCTGAGCTGCAGTTTCCACACAGAATGGAGTGGCTTCTGGGGTACTGGGAGGCCAGGAGTGAAGAGCTCAGATGATTCGCAGCCGTGCCCACGGTGGGAGGTGTTCAGGCACCTCTAACCTGTCTCAAAGGGCTTCTCTTGGGTCGTGGGCACTTTCACTCGGGGTCACAGATCCGCCTGAGTGGTCTGCTCCAGAAGTCAGAAAAGGTCCCAAGTAATTTAGCATGACTTAAGGCCTCACGACACAGAGACCCCATCATGAGTCAGAAAAAAAAAGAGCAGAAATACTCATTAGAAACCCAAGAGAAAGTTTGAAAAGATCCAACCCCCCCGCCCCCACTCCCTGCTCCAACCCCATTGTCATCGGCTCAAGCCACAAAGCCTTCGGTCCCTGGGGAGCCCCAAGTGCCCTTCTTCCCTGTGGGTACCACACAGTCTGGACAAGAAAGCATTCCTTTCGGTGGGGCGAGGAGGAAGTGGGCCCAGCCCTGCCAGGCAGGAGGGGAAGAAGGATTCCATTCCCATTGTTCTCGCTCAGACTGCCCCACAATGGGCTAAGGAGCAGGAGGAGGGGGCGCCTGGGGGCCTGTCCGACCAGCTGGAGCAGCAGAAGGGGGCCTTCCCACCTCCCTCCTGGGCTCTTGTGTTTTCTCCCTCTCTTCCTCCCTCCTCTGGATCTCCCACACCCTCTACTTCCCCTTACCCCCACCTGCCCCCTGACCCTCAACAGTATCTTTAGTGTTCAGGAAGCTCAGGGCCCAGGGACCCCACCCTGATGCCTGTTACCTGTCGCCAGACCCTGCTTGCCCTGTGGAGCTCTGTGGCATTGCTTCTTGCACATCTGTAGCTATGATCCATGGAGTTAAAATCTGAACACATTCCCAACCTTGCAGAGCCCACCCCTTGATTCTGAGGACCACAGCTACACTGGGTGGAATTCGATGACCAAAATCGACTCCTTCCATTGCGGTCATCACCCACACACACTCACAGGCTGGGAGTGTGATGGCTGAGGTCATCATTGGTGACAAGTGACCAATAACAACCACTTCTTTCACTGCTTTTAACAAATATGTGCCAGGCACTGTTATAGGTGCTGGGGATACAGCAGTGAACTAAACAAAGATTTCTCTCTTTAAGTAGCTTATGTTCTAGCAGGCAGATCCTTCCTTGTTTCTCTGCTCTCACCTGTGTGCCAGGTCCATGTGGCAATAAAATGCCTCCTGTGCAGGAGTAGGGTTTTTGATGCTAACTAAACCTGTCCTCAAGGTCTGCTTCTATCCATCTGCAAACTATATGGCCTTAGGAGAATTTTTCCTTTTTTTTTTTTTTTTTTTTTAAAATGAGAAAGGGTCTTATTCTGTCACCCAGGCTGCAGTGTAGTGGCATAATCATAGCTCACTGTAACCTTAAATCCTTGGGCTCAGTCGATCCTCTTGCTTCAGCCTCCTGAGTAGCTGGGACTACAGGTGCATGCCACCAGACCTGGCTAATTTTATTTATTTTTATAGAGATAGGGTCTTGCAGTGTTGCCCAGGCTGGTCTTGAACTCCTGGTCTCAAGAGATCCACCCACCTCAGCCTCCCAAAGTGCTAAGATTACAGACATGAGCTATCGTGTCCACCCAGGAAAATTTTTCCTAGTTTTCTAAGTCTCAGTGTCCTCATCTGTAAGATAGAGTTTGTTACTGAAATAAACATTATTGTTAGGGGTAATGGCAGTGAATTACCACAGGGGTTGTTTTAAGGGCCCAGTGAGAAGATATGTGTTAAGGGCATCTTGAATGCTATGGATGTAATAAATAAATGCTCAATAAACATTAGGTATCATTATGAGGTCACTTCTCCTGGGGGAAGCTATCCAGAGGAGGAAATTTTCACCCTCGTTTACTATGTACCTGCAACAGTTCCACTTGCCTTGACTGCTCCCTTTTCTGTGACATCTTATTGTGAGCCAGCTCCAAAGTCAGAAATCCCTTGGGCTGTTTATTTTCCACTTGTGCATATGCTCACCCCAGTGGAGGAGCCTTACACTCAGGAGCTGTAATTGCAACCTGGCAGCCAATGCATGGAGCCAGAGGACAAGACCCAAGTGCAAACAAACTCTCCATATGGTTCAGACTTCTGCAGTCCACAAGAAAGGACGACCCAGGAAGGTTTTTAATTGTGTTATCGGGCTATTTAAGAGGAAACAGCACCCTCTGATAGGGTCCTTTGTGAGCTACTAAACCAGAAGATGATGCAAGTTTCATCAGTTGTTTCATAGGTTTACTAGTCCATTCTCATGCTGCTATACAGATACTAACCAAGACTGGTAATTTGTAAAGCAAAGAGGTTTAATGGACTCACAGTTTTACATGGCTAGGGAGGCCTCCAGAAACTTACAATCATGGTGAAGGCAAAGCAAGCACCTTCTTCACAAGATGGCAGGAGAGAGAAACACAAAGGAGGAGCTTCCAAACAGTTACAAAACCATCAACTCTCATGAGAACTCACTTACTATTGCGAGAACATCATGGGGGAACCGCCATTCCTTGAGCCCAGCAGTTCGGGACCAGCCTGGGCAACATGGCGAAACTTCATCTCTACAAAAAATATATAAAAATTGGCCGGGCCTGGTGGCTCATGCCTGTAATCCCAGCACTTTGGGAGGCCAAGATGGGCAGATCACCTGAGGTCAGGAGTTCGAGACCAGCCTGGCCAACATGGTGAATCCCCATCTCTACTAAAAATACAAAAATTAGTTGGCTGTGGTGGTGGGCACCTGTAATCCCAGCTACTTGGGAGGCTGAGACGGGAGAATTGCTTGAGCCCAGGAGGCAAAGGTTACAGTGAGCCGAGATCATACCACTGCACTCCAGCCTGGGCAACAAAGAGTGAAACTCCATCTGAAAAAAAACCAAAAACAAACAAAAAAATTAGCTGAGCATGGTGGTGCATGCTCAGTGGTGCACCAGGGTGGGGACTGTTTACCATTGTTGCAAATAAATCCTGCCCACAAACGATGTCCAACTCTTCATGTTTATAGTGGGAGGGAGAAAACCATTTTCAGAGTAGATATAAAGGAAGACCTGGAGTTTGTTGAACCCCAACTTCCCTTGCGATGTTAAATCCTAGTCTCATTTGGAGGCCATCTATACAGATATTGAAAGACTCAAAGAAACATCTGAGGAGACTATGATCTAATCATATTGTCTTAAACAAATGTGTTTTCTGAGTTCTTCCCACCACAAACTTGACTTAATGAAGCCCCACACTGCACACAGCGTCCTGCCAAATGTTACCATATTTGTTTGTTGTCAAAGTGCTTCAGAGATTTAATGAGGTTCCATTGAATTCTCAAGCTCCTAGACACGCAGAGTAAAGAGAATGGGGCACAGCCAACATTTCTCTCTGTTTGGATCTGAAGATTTGGGATAGGCCTAGATATCACAGAATCCAAGTCAGATTTTACCACGTGTGTATTGAGTAGAGGCAGGGTAGGTGCTGTTTACCATACTGTGTATGCTGTGTCCATTGGAACAGGAAGTTGGTATCAGCTCAGAAATCCCCACGAGGACAGGTCCAAGGTGAAGATACAATAAGCCCCAGAAAGGACTATGTCTGAGTTCCTAATTATGGTATATCTCAGAGCCTGGCAAAACAGCACACAAAGACCCTGCGTCAGCCCAATTTCTGGTAGGAAATAGGTGGCACACTCAAACTGGATCAATAAGCAGTTTAATAAAGTCTCTATGTATGAGGTTTAAGCAAAGTAACAAGGGACAGTACAGTGTCCTAGGGCAAGCAATAGTGGGGGGTTCTTTAAATTCCTAGGGGCAAGAAGGGGCAAGAAGAGGGAAAGGTTGCCCACCCAGGGCACCACAGCAGGAAAGGAGTTCCCTCTGCACCTCCCTCTAGCCTCCTGCTGGTGCTTCTCATTGGCTGAAACTAACTAGAGGGCAGAAGGAAAGGGAGGGCAAGGATGCAGTCCACATGCCTCTGCCTCTCTGGTCACAGAGCAGGGTAGAGAAAGAATACACTGGATCTGGAATGGCAAACAGAAGACACTAGCCCAGCCCTGAGGAAGGATTTGCTGGTTGACCAGAAGCCAGCATCTGACCAATACGAAGCTAAGAGAGAAAGGGCCCGGTGGTGCTTCTCTCTGTTAGCATGGCTTGTGGATAAAATCAGCTTACTGAGCACCTGTGCACCACGCCTGTGGTACGGGCATCACATAAACTATCTTAATCTTCAAAACATCCCTTTGAGATGAGCAGTTATTATCCCCATGTTACAGACAATAAAATGGAATCTCAAAAGGCTTATGGAATTGCTGAAGGCCTGTGCTTATTAATGGAGGAATAGGAACTAAAATACAGTTTCCTTTATTTTATTCATTCATTCATTCATTCATTCATTCATTTTGAGACAATGTCTCACTCTGTCACCCACGCTGGAGTGCAGTGACACAATCTTGGCTCACTGCAACCTCTGCCTCCTGGGTTCATGTGATTCTCATGCCTCAGCCTCCTGAGTAACTGAGTTTACAGGTGCACACCACCACACCCAGCTAATTTTTACATTATTTTGGTAGAGACAGGGTCTCACTATGTTGGCCAGCTGGTCTCGAACTCCTTACCTCAGGTGATCCACCTGCCTCAGCCTCCCAAAGTGCTGGGATTACAGGCATGAGCCCTGTGCCCAGCCTTTTTATTTTTATTTCCCAACTTTTCATTATGAAAATGTTTAAACATAGAGAGAGGTTGAAGGGATAAAACAATGAACATCTTTGTACCAATCACTTAGATTCAACAATTGGCAATATTTTGTCATATTTGCTTCATCTATATGTATATATAAATTTGTAGATTTTTTGGTTTACCTTTCCTGTATTTCTTTTTCAGTTTTCTATTGTGTTAAAGTACATATAACGTACAATTTATTGTCCTAATCATTTTTAAGTGTACAATTTGGTGGTATTAAATACATTCATAATGTAGTGTAACCATCACCACCATCCATCTCTATAACTTTTTTCAACCTGTAAAACTAAAACTCAAATGAGAGCATTTCAACAAACCCATTAAACAATAACTCCCTATTTCGGGCCGGGCGCGGTGGCTCATGCCTGTAATCCCAGCACTTTGGGAGGCCAAGGTGGGCGGATCACAACGTCAGGAGATCAAGACCGTCTTGCCTAACATGGTGAAACTCCATCTCTACTAAAAATACAAAAAATTAGCCAGGTGTGGTGGCACACACCTGTAATCCCAGCTACTCGGGAGGCTAAGGCAGGAGAATCACTTGAACCCGGGAGGGGGAGGTTGCAGTGAGCCAAGATTGTGCCACTGCACTCCAGCCTGAGCGACAGAGCAAGATTCCATCTCAAAAAGCAAAACAAAACAAACAAACAAACAAATAAACAAAATCTACCCACTTCTCCCTTCCCTCAAACCCTGGCAACTGCCATTCTATTTTTGTCTCTATGATTTTGACTACTCTAAGTACCTCATATACGTGGAATCATTCAGTATTTGTCTCTTTGTGATTAGCTTATTTCACTTAGCACCATGTCCTCAGGGATCATCCATGTTGTAGTGTGTGTCAGAATTTCCTTATTTTTTAAAGCTGAATAATATTCCATTGTTTGTAGGCACCACATTTTTGTTTCATTCATCCTGGATGAACATTTAGGTTGTTTCTATATCTCAACTATTGTAAACAGTGGGGCAAGAAACAGGGGAGTGCTAACATTTCTTCAAGTTGCTGATTTCAATTATTTTGGATAAATACCCAGAAGTGGGATTGCTGTCTGGTAATTCTATATTTAAGTTTTTGAGGAACCTCCATGCTGTGTTTTCCACAGCAGCTGTATCATTTTGCATTTTCACCAACAGTCTACAATGGTTCCAATTTCTCCACATCCTTGCCAAGTCTTATTATTTGGGTTTTTTGATAGGTGCCATCCTATTGGGTATGAAGTGGTATCCCATTGTAGTTTTGATTTGCATTTCTCTAATCATTAATGGTGTTGAACATCTTTTTCTGTGATTATTGGTCATTTGTTTATCTTGTTTGGAGAAATGTCTATTCAAGTCCTTTGCACTTTTTTTTTTCTTTTTTTAGACGGAGTCTTGCTTTGTTGCCTAGCTGGAGTGCAATGGCATGATCTCGGCTCACTGCAACCTCTGCCTTCCGGGCTCAAGCAATTATCCTGCCTCCAGCCTCCTGAGTAGCTGGGATTACAGGTGCCTGCCACCATGCCTGGCTAATTTTTGTATTTTTAGTAGAGACAGGGTTTCACTATGTCGGCCAGGCAGGTCTTCAACTCCTGACCTCAAGTGATCCACCAACCTTGGCCTCCCAAAGTGCTGGGATTACAGGCATGAGGCACCACGCCCGGCCTCTTTTCACATTTTTGAACTGGATTGTTTGAGCTAAATACGTAGATTTTTCCTTGGGAAAATATAAAATAAATTGCATACTTCCTCATACATCTTCAAAAATGATGGCATTCTCCTCATAACCACTCTGCTACTGGCACACTAAGAACAGTAACATCAATTTCTGAATATCAGTCAAACAGCTTAGAGTCAAATTTCTGTAGTAGTCCCAAAATATCTTTTATTTAATTTTTATTTAAATCAAGAGCCCATTAAAGTTTGAGCACTGCATGTGGCTGTCATGAATTTTTTTTTTTTTTCCCAAGACGGAGTTTAGCTCTTGTTAACCAGGCTGGAGTGCAATGGCATGATCTCAGCTCACTGCAACCTCTGCCTCCCGGGTTCAAGCAATTCTCCTACCTCAGCCTCCCGAGTAGGTGGGATTACAGGCATGCGCCACCATGCCAGGCTAATTTTTGTGTTTTTAGTAGAGACGGAGTTTCTCCATGTAGGTCAGGTTGGCCTTCAATTCCCGACCTCAGGTGACCAGCCTGCCTTGGCCTCCCAAAATGCTGGGATTACAGGCATGAGCCACCAAGTCTGGCAGTTGTCATGAATTTTAAGCCTCTTTTAAGTTAGAACTGCATCCCAACATTTTTTTTTTTTTTTTTTTTGAGACAGGGTCTCATTCTATCATCCATGCTGAAGTGTAGTGGCAGGATCTCAGCTCACTGCAACCTCTTCCTCCCAGGCTCAAGCAATCCTCCTGCCTCAGCCTCTAGAGTAGTTGGGAATACGGGTGTGTGCCACTGCACCCAGCTAATTTTTGCATTTTCTGTTTTTTGTTTTTTCGAAACAGAGTTTCCCTCTGTCACCTAGGCTGGAATACAATGGCCAGATCTCAGCTCACTGCAACCTCTGCCTCCTGGGCTCAAGGGATTCTCCTGCCTCAGTCTTCCAAGTAGCTGGGATTACAGGCATGTGCCACCACACTCAGCTAATTTTTGTATTTTTAGTAGAGACGGGTTTCACCATGTTGGCCAGACTGGTCTCGAACTCTTGGCCTCAAGTGATCTGCCCACCTCGGCCTCCCAAAGTGCTGGGATTACCGGCATAAGCTACCACACCTGGCCCCAACTTTCTTATTAAACGATGTTGGCTTTCTTTTTTGTTGTTTTTTTGTTTGTTTGTTTGTTTTGAGACGGAATCTCGCTGTCGCCCAGCCTGGAGCGCAGTGGCGTGATCTCGGCTAACTGTAATCTCCGCCTCCCGGGTTCACACCATTCTCCTGCCTCAGCCTCCCGAGTAGCTGGGACTACAGGTGCCCGCCACCACGCCTGGCTAACTTTTACAATATTTTTAGTAGAGACGGGGTTTCACCGTGTTAGCCAGAATGGTCTCGATCTCCTGACCTCATGATCTGCCTGCCTCAGCCTCCCAAAGTGCTGGGATTACAGGTGTGAGCCACTGTGCCTGGCCGATATTAGCTTTTTGAAGAGGCCAGCCCTGCTGTCCTGTTGAACACTCTACATTCTCCTTTGGTCTGATAGTTTTCTCATGATGTCATTTAACTTGTTCTTCTGTTCCTTATCTCTGTAAACTGGAAGTAGAGGATGAATATGATTCAGATTGGATATTTTTGGATGGAATGCTTTATAGGTGATGCTGGTCCCTCCTGTTGTATCTCCCCAGGAGGCCTTTGATGCTAAGTGGCCCTCGGAGCCTGCACTTTTACCTGCCAGTCAAGAGACAGTTCCCCAGCTGGGGGTGAGAGTAGAGGAAGGCCTGGAGGTAAGTTTATCAACCATTAGAAAAATCTGCCTCACGGCAGTCCAGACAGGGGATTTCATATTGAGAGCTGTCTGGATGGTTGAATGGAAAATCTGTGGGAAAGTATAGGACAAGAAGTGGGAGAGGCAGGTGCCACCGCCTTCTGGAGAGGTGTAAGTCTCCACACTGTTGTAACCTATGTCAGTTTCCAAGTGCTCCAAGCAAAGGGAAACTCCCCATTGCGAAGCATAAAAATAGACTTATACCTGTTTCAGAGTCACCCCCATCCCACTACTAACGTGCACACACAACCAGGGATGTTCACCTTTCTTATGTGTTCCCTTTTGCCCATCAACTTATGTTCTTTTTTTTTTTTTTTTTTGGTCAAGGACTCTCCTGTTACAAGAAGTAAAAACCCACTCCAGCCAACTTAAGTGAAAAGGGCTATATCAGAAAGAAACAGGAATATAAGGAAAGATACAGGTCCTGAACAAAGAACTGTTCAGCTTCTCTCAAACGACACCCAGACATATTTAGTAGACTTGTTTTGGGGTGTCTGGCCAGCACACAAATCCCCAAGTGCCCTAAAAGCCCTGGTTTTTAGGACACCCTCCTTTGGCTATTGCATTAGGATTGGTCACTGGATCTACACTGAACCAGTTTGATTCTGCCTCCCAGAAATTTGGAGTTGGAACTAAGAGATTCAGGTCAGTCTCTGCTGCTTGCTTGAACTGAGAATACACTACTTCAGTAAAGCTGAGGAAGCCATCATGCAGAGAAGGAAAAATGAGGCTGACACACAGAGAAGCCAGAGGTGTCACAGGGTCCTAGAGAAAGGAGGGAGGCACTGCCCAGAGGCTTTTCTGCAAGAGACCCCGGTTCCTTATAATTCACTCTTCTAGACTTAAGCCAGTTTGTAATGAGTCCCTGTTACCCTGCTACTAATTTATCCTAACCAAACAGTAGCAGACCAAGGGCAGGGCACAGGAGCAGCCTGCCCCAGTGGGAGGAATATTTTCCCTGACATTGTTTAGAATTGCTGGTGTATGGCAAGCACCCTTAGGTTGGTTTTATTCTTTATTCTCTTTTCATTCTCTGCAGACAATGCACCCCCTTATTGCCTGCACCAGGGGGGGCCGCTCCTGCCACCCTGCTCTTTGTACACTGCTGTGACTAAGTCAGTGAGGAGCAAACCGGAAGGGTTTTGGAAAATGCTTTTTAAAGTCCTTGTTTCCTTCTGCCTTCCTGGCCCTAATTCAAGTGTGCTCCTGAAAGAAGCCCCCAGAAAGCCAAGAACTCCCAATAGGCCCAAAGAAGGAAGCGTATCCTCTTTCTAGCCTAAAGAGGGGCAGAGGACACCTGTGCCTATGGGAATCAGCCGTGGACATCAGTGGGGCCAGAGCCATAGTGTGAGGCCTGTTTCCAACTAAGCACCTCTCCAGAGGCCACGTTAGTCACCTGATTATGGATTTTCATCATGGTGGGAAGACGGCTGGTGTCACCTCCTTTCTGCAGGCATTCACTCTTCTGTTTACTCAATAAGATGCAGCTCTTAAAAGGTAGTGAGGCTTGGCCGGGCGCGGTGGCTCAAGCCTGTAATCCCAGCACTTTGGGAGGCCGAGACGGGCGGATCACGAGGTCAGGAGATCGAGACCATCCTGGCTAACATGGTGAAACCCCGTCTCTACTAAAAATACAAAAAACTAGCCGGGCGAGGTGGCGGGCGCCTGTAGTCCCAGCTACTCCGGAGGCTGAGGCAGGAGAATGGCGTAAACCCGGGAGGCGGAGCTTGCAGTGAGCTGAGATCCGGCCACTGCACTCCAGCCCGGGCTACAGAGCAAGACTCTGTCTCAAAAAAAAAAAAAAAAAAAAAAAAAAAAAGGTAGTGAGGCTTAAAGATGGGAGCCCAGAATCCTCCTTGGTGGAGGAGAACTTGCATGCCAGACTTGCAGACACAACTCAAGCGTTACTTTTCCCAGAGACATCCCAAGAAGGCCAGCCTCATCCCAAGCCTGTGTGAGCGTGCCCCTTTTGGGCTGAGATAAAAGCTACCTCAGGGAAGCAAGGTTGCACAGTGGTTAAGAATGTGGTCTCTGAGCCAGGCTCTGTGGCTCTGACTGTAATCTCGGTACTCTGGAAGGCCGAGGTAGGAGAATCACTTGAGCCAAGGAGTTGGAGACCAGCCTGGACAACATAGTAAGACCCTATCTCTACAAAAAGTAAAAACAAATGTAACCAGCCATGGTGATGCACACCTACAGTCTCAGCCACTTAGGAGGCTGAGGCGGGAGGATTGCTTGAGCCCAGGAGTTGGAAGTTAGGGTGAGCCATGATTGTGCCACTGCACTCTAGCCTAGGCAACAGAGTGAGACTCTATCTCTAAAAATAATAAAAATAAAAATGAGTCTCTGGACCCAGGTTGCCTGGGTTTGAATTCTGGCTTCACCACTTAACAGCTAATGACTTCAGCAGCTGGGTGCGGTGGCTCACGCCTATAATCCCAGCACTTTGAATCACTTGAGAGGCCGAGGCAGGCAGATCACAAGGTCTGGAGTTCGAGATCAGCCTGGCCAACATAGTGAAACCCCGTCTCTACTAAAAATACAAAAGTTAGTCAGGCGTGGTGGTGTATGCCTGTAGCCTCAGCTACTCGGGAGGCTGAGGCAGGAGAATCGCTTGAACCTGGAAGCCAGAGGTTGTGGTGAGCCAAGATCACGCCAATGCACTCTAGCCTGGGCAACAGAGCGAGACTCTGTCTAAAAAACAAAAACAAACAAACAAAACAAAAAAACAGCTAATCACTTCAGACAAGTTGCTCCATCTTACTTAGCCTCAGTTTTTTTTGTTTTTTTTTTTTGTTTTTTTTTGACACAGAATCTCACTTCCAAAGTGGCTTAGCCTCAATTTCATCATCTGCAGACTCAATATACTGAGTCCCTCCCTTGTATGGATATAGTGGGGTCTGATAGGACAATGCATATAAAACATTCAGTACAGTGCCTGGCTCATGGTAAGTGTGTGATCACTGCAGCCTCAACCTGCCAGACTCAAGCAATCCTCCTACCTCAGACTCTTAAGTAGCTGGGGTTACAGGCACATACCACCACGTCCAGCTAGTCTTTGTATTTTGGGTAGAGATGGGTTTTCCCCATGTTGCCCAGGCTGGTCTCAAACTCCTGGTCTCAAGGAATCCACCCATCTCAGCCTCCCAAAGAGCTGAGATTACAGGCATGAGCCACCACTGGCACCCAGCCAATGCTACTTCTTTTTTAGTTTAGTTTTTTTTTTTTTTTTGAGATGGAGTCTCGCTCTGTCGCCCAGGCTGGAGTGCAGTGGCCAGATCTTGACTCACTGCAAGCTCCGCCTCCTGGGTTCATGCCATTCTCCTGCCTCAGCCTCCCGAGTAACTGGGACTACAGGCACCTGCCACCACGCTGGTTAATTTTTTGTATTTTTAGTAGAGACGGGGTTTCACCGTGTTAGCCAGAATGGTCTCAATCTCCTGATCTGCCCTCCTCGGCCTCCCAAAGTGCTGGGATTACAAGCTTGAGTCACCGCACCCGACCAAATGCTACTTATTTAATTAACTTCCTGTTACAAGGCCGGGTGCGATGGCTCAAGCCTGTAATCCCAGCACTTTGGGAGGCCGAGGCGGGTGGATCACGAGGTCAGGAGATCAAGACCATCCTGGCTAACATGGTGAAACCCCGTCTCTACTAAAAATACAAAGAATTAGCCGGGTGTGGTGGCGGGCACCTGTAGTCCCAGCTACTCGGGAGGCTGAGGCAGGAGAATGGCCTGAACCCCGGAGGTGGAGCTTGCAGTGAGGTGAGATCGCGCCACTGCACTCCAGCCTGGGTGACACAGCGAGACTCCGTCTCAAAAAAAAAAAAAAAAAAAAACTTCCTGTTACTT
>NC_037673.1:138370491-138501953 GCF_003255815.1 Theropithecus gelada | reverse complement strand
TTTTTTTTTTTTTTTTTGAGACGGAGTCTCGCTCTGTTGCCCAGGCTGGAGTACAGTGGCGTGATCTCGGCTCACTGCAAGCTCTGCCTCCTGGGTTCAAGCGATTCTCCTGCCTCAGCCTCTTGAGTAGCTGGGGTTATAGGAATGCGCTACCACGCCCAGCTAATTTTTGTATTTTTAGTAGAGACAGAGTTTCACCATGTTGGCCAGGCTGGTCTTGAACTCCTGACCTCAGCTCACCTGAATCTTTATCCCCAGCCCAGCAGAATCTCACTCATGCCAGTTGCTTTGTCAGTGGATGAGGAAACTCAAATATAGCGTCCACTGCAGGGCAGGACAGGTGTGGCGCTGCCCCAGAGGCACACAGTCCGAGGGAATTGTGAGACAGAGCCTCCCAGGGAGTGCATCAGAGAGGACTTCATGTGGGAGGCAGCCACTGAGCTGGGCCTCGAAGACTACTTTCTGCAGGGTCACCTGTTTAATCCCTAAAGAGATGCTCTCCACATCTCAAGGTAAAGCACCCAACGTCTTCACCTTCAACTAAATCCTGAGGCCCTTTATTTTCTTTTCAGCATCAAGGCTGAATGATGGGGCGGACAGTCTGCCTGTTTTCTCAGTCTCCTGGCAACCTAACCTAACAGATGTGTCCAGCATCAAATACTCCTCCTCACCCCCTGCCTTTGTCCCACAAGACCAGGAGCAGGCGCTGGAGTGCTCCTCCCTGGGGCTGGGCCACAGGCCTTAAAACTCTCTACTTCCTCCTCCTTGGGGGTACCCCTTCACCCTTTCCCGAACATCCTCCAGGCCTATGCACATGACGGAGAGCTGCGGGTGGGGTGTGGGGTGGGTGGCAGCGACAGGGCCGTGGAGAGGATCGGGGCTCTCAGGGTGCTTACTCAGATGCAGTGTTGCTCTTTGCCCACCTCCCCTCACGTCCTCCCGTGCCTCTCACAGAAGTGAAGATAGAACAGATGACTGGTGTAAGGAAGCCTGTGCCCATGGCCCAGGAATTCCTCCAGCCTAATTCACGGGCTTCGGTTCTAATGCACTAGAATTCTCCACTGGGCTGGGGCACCAAGAGGATTCTGGCCCGCAGCGGTCACACCTGCTGCTCACTTCCACCTCTCACATCTGCTGTGAGGCCCACTCCCCACCAGCTCCATCAGCCAGAATGCTGCTGCGGCTGGGGGTGCGAGGGAAGGGAGGCGGAACACTTCCTATCCCAGGGGCAATTTCAAAATCAACGCAACCCTTCCCGACCCAACAGCAAACCAACTGCTTGTTTAAGGAAATCAGTGGAATGTATGCAATTAATTACAGGGCAGATCTCAAGTCAGACTAAATACTGGAAATCAGGAACCAGAGTCCAAGTCCCTTTCGTGATCGGAAGGGGGAACTTCCCGATTTGATTGCAGAAAGCAATTTACTTCAATTAGCAGTGACATAAACAGAGTGATTGCTTAATAGGAGCACTGAATCTCTAAAAAATAAACAGCCTGAATTGCAACCTTTACCATTATATTAGTAGCATGGGATTGCTTTTCCCAAGACAGGTTTGATTAACTCTTTAGGAACCATCCTCACTCCTCAGCAGATCTCTTCAGAGCTCCTGAAAAGTCTTCACATCATGGTCCTGGCATTTGTCGTGCACCTTGGCCATACACGTTCATCAGTTTGCTTGTTGCTTTAACTTTCAAGTCTTTTAATCCTCTATAATCCTGTAAGATATGTATTATTATGCCCATTTTTAACAGATGGGGAAAATGAGGCTCAGAAAGTTCAAGGGAGTGATCTTTTCAAATACATACCTAATCATGTCATTCCCCTGCTTAATTTACCCTCAAAAGCCTTCCAAATCCCTCAGCAGAGCCTCCAAAGCCCTGTGTGATCTGTTTCTGGCCTACTTCTCCCACCTCTGCTCAAACCACTTCCCTATTTGCTTGCCATGTTTTATATTTTGAGGCCACTGCCTGTTCCGCAAGTGCGTCAAGCCCATTCCCATCTCAAGGCCTTTACATTCACTGTTCCCTGCGCCTGGAGCACTCTTCCTCCATTTCTAGAACTGACTTCTCAACTTCCAGGTCTCTGTTCAGATGCTACCTCCTCGGAGAGGAGTTCCCTGTCTGTCCCATGTTCCCCACTCCCTTTTGGCTTTTGACTAACACTTAGCATTATCCAAAATTATCTTGTTTGTTTATAGTTGATGTATTTCTTGTTTGTCTCCCTCCTGGAATATAAGCTCCAGGGCGGCAGAGATCCTGTCTCCTGTTTGTCTTGTTCATTTGCACAGGGTCAAGCATACGGTAGGCAGACAGAAGATATTTGCTTAATAAAGGAAGTATTGTCCCTGCTTTTATACAGATGAGGAAATGGAAGTTGGGAGAAGTTAAGGCCATTTCACAAGGTCAGACAGCTGGGAAGCAGCTCCAGGGGATTCACAGGATTCAGACATCGCTTTCTCCCACGTAGCTACACTACTTTTGTTCTGAGGACCCTCCTTTCCTCCTTATTCTCTTCCCCCACCACCTTCTCACCTCTACCCTACCACCCTAGCCCCAGAAAGTAGGCACTCATCCAATCAGCTGGGAGAGCATTAAAATCACAACCACAGAGCAAAATCTCCTCTTCCTGCTTAAACTGCCTCCTGTGGTATTGATGCTTCTCAGCTGGACAGGGTCCCCCTCATTGCAATAATGCGAATTCTGAAAGTTAAAGGTCTTAAGACCCCTCTGCCTCTGGCTCCCCACCTTGAAGGGTTTAGGTACTGAACTGGGCTCCCCTTGGGAAATATATCCCCAGACCTGGGCTGTTGAGGCAGTGGGAAAGATGTTTGGTGAACCTTTTGCTGCCCTGTGACCCCACCCCACCCACAGCCAAATCCTACCCTTGGCCCAAGCTCCCCACACTGCCCAGTGAATTGGGGCTGTAAACTGGAGAGGGAAGGCTGGACAAGCCAAGGTCAGTGGCAGAAGAAGGGCAATGGGAGAAGACGAGGGAGAGGGTGAACACTGAAGAATTTGAGAGATGTGTGAGCACCCCAGAATTGGGCTGTAGGGAAGTCGGCCTCCCTGAGCAGGCAGCTGGGTCGGGGCTGACCTGAAAGCAGAGGTCTGTCTGTCCCTTAGACACTGGTTGGCTTTGGGGCTCAGAATCTTCATCTGGTCCCTCTGCAGCATCACCTTCAGGAGAAGTTCAAGTACAGCTGTCATTGCAGTCCCAGTTTCACTGTCCGTTTCTTTTGTCTCCTTGAACAGGGCTTAAACCTCTCTGAAGCCACTTCCTGCTTGATAAGATCACATCGCCTACTTTGCCTCACATACAGATTTTTTTTTTTTTTTTTTTTTGAGACGGAGTCTTGCTCTGTCGCCCAGGCTGGAGTGCAATGGCGTGATCTCGGCTCACTACAACCTCTGCCTCCTGGGTTCAAGTGATTCTCCTGCCTCAGCCTCCTGAGTAGCTGGGATTACAGGTGCATGCCACCATGCCCAGCTAATTTTTGTACTTTTAGTAGAAACGGGGTTTTACCATGTTGGTCAGGCTGGTCTTGAACTCTTGACCTTGTGATCCACCAGCCTCAGCTCCCCAAAGTGCTGGGATTACAGGTATGAGCCACCACATCTGGTCATATGCAGATTTCAATAGCTTTATTTATTTATTTTGAGACGGAGTCTCGCTCTGTCACTCAGGCTGGAGTGCAGGGTGCGATCTCAGCTCACTGCAGCCTCCGCCTCCCAGGTTTAAGCAATTCTCCTGCCTCAGCCTCCCAAGTAGCTGGGATTACAGGCATGAGCCACCAAGCCTGGCTAATTTTTGTGTTTTTAGTAGAGATGGGGTTTTACCATGTTGCCCAGGCTGGCCTTGCACTCCTGGGCTCAAGCGATCCGCCACGCCCAGCCCAGATTTCAGTAGTTTTAAATAAGAGAATGAATGGGAAAGTGCCCTGGAAGGCTTAAAGTATAAAGTATACTAAGGAGGTACTTTTGTTTTAGCCTAAATAGGAAAGAAACTTTAACATTCATTTAACATCTGTCAGAGGTGGCATTTCCTATGCTTATTGAACAGGTTTGGAAACTGAGGCTTACAGAGCAACTTGCCTCCAGTACAGATCCCTGAAGTCTAGGTTTTAATCATTGTCTATGCTGAATGTATACAACTGGGACTAGATCCACTCAGACCGTGAAAGGTGAAGGGCGGTGGGTGAGGGGCGTGGGGTACAAGGCGCAGATGGGGAAGAGCATGGGCCACTACGGCCATGGAAAGGGCTTTTGATGATTTAGTTCCAGGTTACAATAAGGATACATTGAGACAGTCTTGCTCTGTAGCCCAGGCTGGAGTGCAGTGGCACCATCTTGGGTCACTGCGGCCTCTGCCTCCCAGGTTCAAGCAATTCTCCTACCTCAGCCTCCCCAGTACCTGGGATTACAGGTGCCCACCACCACACTCAGCTAAATTTTTTGGTATTTTTTTTTTTTTTTTTTTTTGAGACTGAGTCTGGCTCTGTCGCCCAGGCTGGAGTGCGGTGGCCGGATCTCAGCTCACTGCAAGCTCCGCCTCCCGGGTTCACGCCATTCTCCTGCCTCAGCCTCCCGAGTAGCTGGGACCACAGGCGCCCGCCACTTCGCCCGGCTAGTTTTTTGTATTTTTTAGTAGAGACGGGGTTTCGCCGTGTTAGCCAGGATGGTCTCGATCTCCTGACCTCGTGATCCGCCCGTCTCGGCCTCCCAAAGTGCTGGGATTACAGGCTTGAGCCACCGCGCCCGGCCCAATTTTTTGGTATTTTTTAGCAGAGATGGAGTTTTACCATGTTGGCCTAGCTGGTCTTGAACTCCTGACCTCAAGTGATCCATCTGCCTTGGCCTCCCAAAGTGCTAGGATTGCAGGCATGAGCCACCATGCCCAGCCAAGGCCAACATCTTTAAAAGCCTCCCTGGCAGCGTGTGCACATGGCCTGGTGAGAACAGGAAGTGCTGGGCAATGGGGCTGGGAAAGGACAGATTTGGGGTACACTTCGAAGTAGAACCAGCAGGGCCTATTGAGTGTGGGTGAGGATGACTAAGAGGACTAGCGGTTGGCAATGCTCTGCAAAGGGGTAAAGCAAAAGTCCAGAGCTGTTTCTTGCTGGGGACATGTAAAGAATTTAAGAAGATCCTGAACCAAGGGGATAAATGTGAAAAACTCTTGAAAATGGGCCTCATGTATGCCCTCAGAATAGGGATGTTCAGCACCTCTAGCCTGATTGGCTAGAGCCATTCCATTTCTTTCTTAAATTAGGCATTTATTTATTTATTTATTTACTGACATGGAGTCTCGCTTTGTCACCCAAGCTGGAGTGCAGTGGCACCATCTTTGCTCACAGCAACCTCCACCTTCAGGGTTCAAGCGATTTTCCTGCCTCAGTCTCCCGAGTAGCTGGAACTACAGGTGCATGCCACCACGCCTGGCTAATTTTTGTACTTTTAGTGGACACAGGGTTTCACCTTGTTGGCCAGGCTGGTCTCCAACTCCTGACCTCAGGTGATCTGTCTGCCTTGGTCTCCCAAAGTGCTGAGATTACAGGCGTGAGTCACTATGCCTGGCCTAGGCTCCTCTTTTGTCCCTTCACTGTTAATTATTCCCAGCCTTTTGGGTGAGACAGGATCTTTAGTCTTGGGATTCCAGTGCAGCAGGGTCTTCAGAAATACCTTAACATGGCTTTACTTAGACTTTGATGCTTTGATGCTATGGATGCTATGATGATCCAGTTAGATGTTGCCACTGATAATGACTGCTAACATTTTTTGAGTTCTTTACTACACCAGACACTGTGCAAGCGTTTTGTCTGCATTATCACATTTAATCTTCCTAACAACCTCATGGGGCGGGCGGGGCGGGGGGCTGTCTTCACCCCTGTTTAGAGATGGAGACATACAGGTTATATCATTGCCCAGTGTCAAATGGCCAGTAAGTGGTGGAGCTGGGACACAGACTCAGCCATTCCACACTATGTCGACCCTCCAACCCACTGTCTTACACAGCCCCCCTGGTGAATGCAGTCAGAGTGCATTTCTTGGTGCCTGGTATGCAGCAAGTGCTCCATGAATGCTGCCTCTTACTCAACAGGGGGAGGCTCCCCATGCAAGACTTCCCAAGCTTCAAGAGTTCCTGAGGATTGGCCCGTGACCACTCAGCAGTCAGGTCCTCCCCAACCCATTCTTGTTGCAAGTCCCAAATCTGCACCCTTACAAAAGCTGAGATTGAAACAGACAGTGGCTGGAAGGCTAGCCTTTCCCATAATTTCCCCTGCAGTCCAATCACGGTGGCTACCCAGAGCTCAGTGCTGGCTGAAAACCCAGATCTCAGCCTCCCCGGAAGCCGAGTGACCAAGTTGGCTCAAAGACTAATTTTGTTCTCCTTGTCCCCTTCATTCTACCCTCTGGTCCCAGCCTGAATCAAAACAGCAGGGGCCTGGGAGGTAGCTCCGGGTACCACTGGGACAAGCGCAACTCGGTTCCAAAGAAAATGATAGTATGAGGTCACTCATTATAATATTTAGCTCCCAGAAGAAACCGCTGCGGGCCCCATCCAAACCACAGACAGCTTTGGCAGCCCCAGCATCCTCTTACGGTTACATAAGCTTTGCAGGGAAATAAATACCAACTCATCTCGAAGGAATTTTAAGGACTAATAAACCTTAACCAGTCTGTGCAGAGAAGGCTCCCTTCTGAAGGAGGGGCTGCGGTGCTAGAGGGGAAAGATTGAGAGGGCTCTGGGGCAGGGCTGGGAGGGACACCTTGTAGGCCTGGCTGCAGGACATTCCTCAGATAGACTCAATCCTGCAGCCTCATCTGCGGGGCAAACATCTCCAAGGTCAGCAGGTCAGCCATGTCCCAGGCCACCTCCTTCTTATATACTATCAGGATCCACTCTCTAGTTTCCTCTTACAGGTAGTGAGTTACCTGTCACTGGAAGTATTCAAGCATATTCAAACATAAACTACACGGCTTTAAGGTACCATCTAGTTCCAATATTTTATTTTATTTTATTTTTGAGATGGAGTCTCACTCTCTCACCCAGGCTGGAGTGCAGTGGCACGATCTTGGCGCATTGCAACCTCTGCCTTCAAGGTTTAAGTGATTCTCGTGCCTCAGCCTCCTGAGCAGCTGGATTACAGGCATGCTACAACACCTGGCTAATTTTTGTATTCTTAGTAGAGATGGGGTTTCACCATGTTGGCCAGGCTGGTCTTGAACTTCTGGCCTCAAGTGATCTGCCCACCTCAGCCTCCCAAAATGCTGGGATTACAGCTGTGAGCCACCATGCCTGACCCCAAGATTGTATTTTATATTATGTTTTTCAGGTATAGGAACTACCCTTGGCATCAACAAAAGGCAGGATGGTACAGTAGCCTCTACCTCTTATTCATGGTCTCCCTTTCTGCAGTTTCAGTTACCCATGATACAGTAAAAGATTTAGAAAGAGGCTGGGCACAGTGGCTCACATCTGTAATCCTAGCACTTTGGGAGCCCGAGGTGGGCAGATCACCTGAGGTCAGGAGTTCAAGACCAGCCTGGCCAACATGATGAAACCCCATCTCTACTAAAAATACAAAAATCAGCCAGGCGCGGTCGCAGGCGCCTGTAATCCCGGCTACTCAGGAGGCTGAGGCACAAGAATCGCTTGAACCTTGAAGGCAGAGGTTGCAGTGAACTGAGATCATGCCATTTATACTTCAGCCTGGGTGACAAGAGCAAAACTCTGTCTCAAAATAAATAAATAAATAAATAAATAAATAAATAAATAAAAATTAGAAATAGATCACATTCACCAGCCTGGCCAATATAGTGAAACCCTGTCCCTACTAAAAATACAAAAATTAGCCAGGCATGGTGGCCCATGCCTGTAATCCTAAATCCTAGCTACTTGGGAGGCTGAGGCAAAAGAATCGCTTAATAATAATCGCTTGTGATAAAGAGAATACTTTATCACAAGTATGTATGTATAGCAAAAAAAAAAAAAAAAAAAAATTACACACATATAGGGTTTAGTACTATCCATGATTTCAGGTATCCACTGGGGGTCTTGGAATGTATTCCCTGTGGGTAAGGGAAGATGACTGTATAGATAAAATAATTTGCGTTGGGAACCTGAAAACCTGTCATGTTGTTTTAGCTGCTTCACCTTTATGAGCCTTGGTAAGAAAGAAATAACAATGACTCTCTTCTGTCTACCCCATCTGATTGCTGGAAGGGGCAGAGAAGTTGTAGATGTGTAAAGATGTCTTGCAAATCACAAAGTCCTTCGCTAGTAAAGGTGAGATGCCCCGGGCACCCAGAGGACTAAGCAGGGATGGGGGCCTTCTGCCTGTGGTGATAGGAAAAGCACTAGAAGCCCAGCCTGATCATCACTCCATGGTCAGGTTCTCCCACTGCCCTGTGTTTTCTGGAGGAAGCAAACCAAATGTGTTAGGGTTAAGACTATAGATTCTGAGGCCAGGCTCCCTGCGTCTGAATCCTTGATCAGCCATTCACTAGCTGTGTATCCTCAGGCAACTCACTTGGCCGCTCTGTGCCTCGGTTTCCTCTAATAATAATAAAAATAATAATTTGTATAATAATGGTACCGGTCAGAAGTGGTGGCTCACGCCTGTAATCCCAGCACTTTGGGAGGCCGAGGCGGGTGGATCATGAGGTCAGGAGTTCGAGACCAGGCTGACCAATATGATGAAACCCCATCTCTATTAAAAATACAAAAGTTAGCCAGGCGTGGTGGCGCACGCACCTGTAATCCCAGCTACTCGGGAGGCTGAGGCAGGAGAATTGCTTGACCCCTGGACGCGGAGGTTGCAATGAGCCAAGAGCAAGCCATTGTGCTCCAGCCTGGGCAACAGAGCGAGACTCCATCTCAACATAAATAGATAGATAAATAAATAAATAAAATAATAATAAAACAAAATAATAATAATAGCCTATCTTAAATAGTTATTAGGAGGATTCAACAATATTTATCAAGGGCTTAGAACAGTGACACAAAGCATGTTATGAATGTCTTCCCCAGTTAATTGAGTTAATTTTCTGTTAGCCCTGTCACTGATCAGTCCTGAGGAACAGAACACAAGCTGGATAAATTTTGTAAGGAATAATAAAAACAATGACTACCATTTAATGAGGTCTTGCTCTGTTGCCAATCACAGCTAACTGCACCCTCAACCTCCTAGACGCAAGTGACCCTCCCACCTCAGTCTCCTGAGTAGCTGAGACTATAGGTGAGCAACATCATGTCCAGCTAATTTTATTATTTGTAGAGACGGAATCTCACTATGTTGCCCAGGCTGATCTTGACCTCTTGGGCTCAAGCAATCCTCCTGCCTTGGCCTCCCAAAGTTCTGGGATTACAGACATGAGCCTTTTATTTTTAATTAATTAATTATTCTCTTGAGACAGAGTTTTGCTCTTGTTGCCCAGGCTGGAGTGCAGTGGCGCAATCTCGGTTCACTGCAACCTCTACTTCTGGGTTTCAAGCGATTCTCCTGCCTCAGCCTGCTGAGTAGCTGGGATTACAGGCACCCGCCACCACGCCCGGCTAATTTTTTGTATTTTTAATAGAGAGGGGGTTTCACCATGTTGGGCAGGCTGATCTTGAACTCCTGACCTGCCTTGCCTCCCAAAGTGCTGGGATTACAGGTATGAGCCACCTTGCCCAGCCAATTTTATTTTTTTTAGAAATGGGATCTTGCTCTGTCAACCAGGCTGGAGTGCAGTGGCACAATCACAGCTCACTGCAGCATCAAACTCCTGGGGTCAAGTGATCCTCCTGCCTCAGCCTCCCAAGTAGCTGGGACTACAGATGTACACTGCCACACCCAGCTAATTTTTACATTTTTTTGAAATGGGGTCTTGTTGTGTTGCCCAGGCTGGTCTGGTCTCAAACTCCTAGCCTCAGGTGATCCTCCTTCCTTGTCCTCCCAAAGTGCTGGAATTACAGGCGTGAGCTACCACACCCAGCCTACCCATGTACATTATCCTATCTAATCTCCATAGTAGTTCTTTGAGGGGGTAAAGGAGAGGGGACTAAGCCTCAGCGAGGTTATATCACTTGTCCAAAATCACAGAGCAGGCAAGTAATGGTGTCAGGTTTAAACCCAAGCAGTCTGGAATGAAAGCCAATTCTCTTAAGCTTATTTGAGGTTTGGGGTATCACCCAGGCTTCTGGGAGGGGTAGTAGGGCACGACCTTGGTGATCCTAGTTCCCGCAGTGAGGGGTGAAAAGAAAATGTCTGGATGATGTGTCATGAACACAATGGGTGACCCTCAAGCCACACCCCAGTGCCTGGCCATTCACAGGGATTCTGGTACCTCTAGTTTCCAAGGAGGAGAAAGTCCTGCCTACAAGGCCAGATAAGACAGCGCAGTGTCAGGGAACAAGTCTCAAGTCTGAGGGAAGTGCCAAGTGCAAGAAGAGACAGGATCTCATCTTAGCTGGAGTGGCCTTCCTCCTGGCCCCCAGGCTGTGGACAGAGGTTAGGGAACACACTTCCAGAATGTCTCTCCCAGAGAGTGAGCCTGTGTGGGCAGAGCAAACTCTCAGAGGTGAAGCAGCCTGCTCGAGTCAGCCCAAACCCAGGGAGAGGTAATGAGTAACTGGGCTCACCCAGATAAAGCCTGCATAACCAAGGCCACCACAGGGTTAAATCATCCAATGACCACGGGGCTGGAACAGGACCCCCTGACCCAGAGCTGGCCAACCACACCCCCAGAACACCAGGGCCAAGGTGCTTGGGCTCCACTGCTCTCTCCCCACCAGCAGCAGAGACCCTGCCGGGCCCTCCCGCAGCGATCTGATTGCCCCTGGAGGCTAAAAGCAAACGCATTGTGATGTCTAAAATTCTCACTGGTTGACAATGCCCATGGAAGAAAGAGAACCTGCTTGATCCTCTCTCTCCAGACTTCTGTGCTTCCCAGAACACACGGCCAAGAAGGCCCTAGAAAGGTGAGGCCTCACCCCTCTGCGTCAGGCACTGTGCTAATCACAGCCAAGCTTCTGGAGATGTGGGTACTGAAGGGCATGGCTAGAAGACCGTGTGACCAGGAGACCTGGTGGGAGATGGAAACCTTGGGAGCCTTTTGAAAAATCCTGAATAGATGCAGCTATGAAATCCCACCTGGTCTACTACTCATTCACCAGCAGGCCAGCAGGTGGTTTGGGCCTCCCGCCCTGGCCTGGGAAAGTGTTCTAGGCAGCCAACCAGGAGGCTCACAGGCCAGCTTCATTGGAACCCGCCAGCACCCCCAGCCCTCAACAGCAAGGCACTCGTCCCACAGACCCTCCCCCACCGCAGCAGGCAGGAAGCTGGCAGGCAGCTGGCAGCTTATTTTATGAACATCCAAAATCCAAGAGGAACCGCAAAACCACACTGGGCTGTAGACAACCAGTCCTGAATGAGGCTGAGGCCGAGGATGCTACTTGCCCCCTCCTTCTAGGCTGGGCTTCTGCTGGGCTCAATCAGGGTCACCTCTGCCCTGTGCAGAGCAGCAGTGGGAACCCGCTTTCTGTCCACTAGCCTCTCCTGACCCCCACAACTCCTCAATCAGCTCTGTGGGCTGGGAATACCTGCTTTCTCCCCAGGTGGACTTGAGAATGGGGGATGGGGAGAGAGGGTGTGGGATATGACATAGCTCAGAGGGTCAGTAACCAATGGAGACTCTTCACTGCCCATGACTAACTTCTGAGAAAGAGGAAGGCATCAGAGGTATGGGGAACTCTAGCAGCTAAAGATGGCATGAGGGAGGGAGGGAGAAATGTACCACTCACTGAGCATTATGTTGGGGAGGTTCTTGTGTCAGGAGACGAGTTGTACTGCATTCCTTTTAATGATGGTGGCTAATATTTCTGGGCGCCTTTTTCAGCTGTGAGAGTTGGAGGGGGTAGAGACAAACAGATGGCTGGACCAATAGCATTAGAACTTCTCATCACTTCTCTTTCTTCATCCCTGTCACAGCCTCAGAGGTGGTAAGGTCTTAACTTAGACTTTATTTTCTCCTAAGTGCAGCTCCCTATGCATTTTGCACCCCCATCCGTTATTCTTTTTCTACTGTGGTTCTCATTTCTCTCAGATCTTTGCCATCACAATGCCAGCTAGATTCCTTCTTTCTTTCCTTCCTTCCTTTCTTTTCTCTCCTTCCTTCCTTCCTTCCTTCCTCCCTCCCTCCCTCCCTCCCTCTCTCTCTCTCTCTCTCTTTCTTTCTTTCTGTTTCTTGAGAAAGGGTCTCACTCTGTCATCCAGGCTGAAGTGCTGTGGCACAGTCACGGCTCACTGCAGCCTTGACCTCCCCAGGCTCAAGGGATCCTCCCACCTCAGCCTCCTGGATTGCTGGGTGCACTATAGGTGCACATCACCACGCCTGGCTACTTTTTGTATCTTTTTTGGTAGGGACAGGGTTTGGCTATGTTGCGTAGGCTGGTCTGGAACTCCTGAGCTCAAGCGATCCTCCTGCCTCGGCCTCCCAAAGTGCTGGGGTTACAGGAGTCAGCCACAGTACCTGGCTCTTTTTGCTTTTTCATTATTGTTCTTCTCCACTAGGTTATTAACTCCATGAGAACCGATGTATTCTAAGTACTTAGCATAATTCCTAGTACATAATGGGTACATAATGAGTATTCAATTAATATTTATTGAATGAATCAAGAAATGAATGAATGCTAAGTTCAGAGGGAGATGTCAAGAAGCATAAGATAAGCTGACCCCTGTGGCTCACACCTGTAATCCCAGCACTTTGGGAGGTCGAAGCAGGAGGATCACTTAAGCTCCAGGGTTTGAGACCAGCATGGGCAACACAGTGAGACCCCACCTCTATTTAAAAAAAAAAAAAAAGCATAAGATGTGATTCCTACTTTTACTCTTACTATTTATGTAGTGAAAAGATGGATGTGTAGGGTCGGGCACGATGGCTCCAGTCTGTAATCCCAGCTTGGGAGGCCAAGGCGGGCGGATCACGAGGTCAGGAGAGTGAGACCATCCTGGCTAACATGATGAAACCCCGTCTCCACTAAAAATACAAAAAATTAGCCGGTTGTGGTGGCAGGTGCCTGTAGTCCCAGCTACTCAGGAGGCTGAGGCAGAAGAATGGCATGAACCCGGGAGGCGGAGCTTGCAGTGAGCCGAGATAGGTCACTGCATTCCCAGGCAACAGAGCAAGACTCTGTCTCAAAAAAAAACAAAAAACAAAAAACAAAAACAAAAACAAAAACAAAAACAGATGGATGTGTAGAAAGAAGTAGTCAGTAAGAGAAGTCATTCAACAAATGGTCTTGGAATAATGGTTTAAGGCATTCCTAGGCAAAATGGACAAACCTGGAGCCAAACTTCACACCTTATCCAAAAAGTAACTCAAAATGGATTATAGATCTAAATGTAAAATATCAAACTTTTAGAAGAAAACGTGGGAGAAAATCTTTATGAATAGGGTTAGGCAAAGAGTTCTTAAACCTGACACCAAAATCACAATCCATGAAGAAAAACATTAATAAATTGGACTTCATCAAAATTTAAAATTTTTGCTCTGCGAAAGACCCCACGGAGAGGATGAAAAGGCAAGCCACAGGTTAGGAGAAAACATTTGCAATTCACCTTTCTGACAAAGGACTTGGATCTAGAATGTGAAAAGAACTCTAAACTCAACAGGAAGAAAATAAATCCAATAGGCAAAGACTTCAACAGGCACTTCATGAAAGAAAATAAACAGATGAGAAATCAGCACAAGAAAAGATGTTTGCCATCATTAACCAATTGGGAAATGCAAATTATAGCCACAATGGCATACCACTGCACACCTATTAAACAGCTACAAACAACTGCTGCTAAAACAACTGCTGCTATACCAAGTGGTGGGGAGGAGGCAGAAACTGGAGCTCTCGCACGGTGGTGGTGGGATTGTAAAATGCTGCAGCTACCCTGGACAACAGCTTAGCAGTTTCTTATAAAATTAAACACACTTACCATATGACCCAGCAATTGAACTCCTGGGCATTTATCCTAGAGAAATGAAAACTGTAGCCAGGGCGAGGTGGCTCATGCCTGTAATCCCAGCACTTTGGGAGGCTGAGGCAGGCGGATCACCTGAGGTCAGGAGTTCGAAACCAGCCTGCTCAACATGATGAAACCCCGTCTCTATTAAAAACACAAAATTAGCCAGGCAGCTGGGCACAGTGGCTCACGCCTGTAATCCCAGCACTTTGGGAGGCCAAGGCAGGCAGATCAGGAGTTCAGGAGTTCCAGACCAGCCTGGCCAATATGGTGAAACCCGGTCTCTACTAAAAAAATACAAAAATGTGCTTGGTGTGGTGGCGGGTGCCTGTAGTCCCAGCTACTCAGGAGGTTGAAGCAGGAGAATCGCTTGAACCCAGAGGCGGAGGTTGCAGTGAGCCAAGATTGCATCATTACACTCCAGCCTGGGCAATAAGAGCGAAACTCTGTTTCAAAAAAAAAGAAAAAAGAAAAAGAAAGAAAAGAAAAGAAAACAAAACTATGTTCACAGAAAAATCCATGTGTGAATATTCAAATCAGCTTTATTTGCAATAGCCCAAAAGTGCCAACAACCAAATGTCCTTCAAGAGGTAACCAGATCAAAAATAAAGTGTGGGCCGCAGTGGCTCACGCCTGTAATCCCAGCATTTTGGGAGACCGAGATGGGTGGATCACCTAAGGTCAAGACTTTGAGGCCGGGCGCGGTGGCTCAAGCCTGTAATCCCAGCACTTTGGGAGGCCGAGACGGGCGGATCACGAGGTCAGGAGATCAAGACCATCCTGGCTAACATGGTGAAACCCCGTCTCTACTAAAAAATACAAAAAACTAGCCGGGCGCGGTGGCGGGCGCCTGTAGTCCCAGCTACTCGGAAGGCTGAGGCAGGAGAATGGCGTGAACCCGGGAGGCGGAGCTTGCAGTGAGCAGAGATCCGGCCACTGCACTCCAGCCTGGGCGGCAGAGCGAGACTCCGTCTCAAAAAAAAAAAAAAAAAAAAAAAAAGACTTTGAGACCAGCATGGCCAACATGGTGAAACCTCATCTCTACTAAAAAAAAAAACATTAGCCAGGCATGATGGTGCACGCCTGTAGTCCCAGCTACTCAGGAGGCTGAGGCAGGAGAATTGCTTGCACCCAGGAGGTGGAGGTTGCAGTGATTGCACCACTGCACTCCAGGCTGAGTGACAGAGCGAGACTCCATTCTCAAAAAAAAAAAAGAAAAGAAAAGAAAAGAAAGGAAAAAAGTTGGGAGCATCTACACAAGGGAATACTGCCCATGGGTGTTATGCTGAATTCCAAAAGCTAATCTCAAAAGATACTTGCTAATAACTTCTTTTATATAACATTCTCAAAATGACAAAATTATAGAGAGTGGTGGCCAGAGGTAAGGGATGGGGCGAGGGTGTGACTATAAGGGTAGCCCAAGGGAGTGTGGTGTGGTGATGGCACCGTTTTGTATCTTGATTGTAGTGGTGGTCGCACAAATCTATGCAGGTGGCAAAGTTTCATAGAACTCTGCACACATACAAAAGTTCATGTATAAACTGGTGAAATTCAAATAGGGGCTGTCATCTAGTTAATGTTGCCATACCAATGTCAACTTCCTGGTTTGTTAATGTGCTGTAGTTATATAAGAGGTTATCACTGGGGAAGCTCAGGGAAGGGTACAATGCATGGACAGGACCACTGTGGACTAGTTTTGTAACTTTTTTTTTTTTTTTTTTTTTTTTTTTGAGATGGAGTCTTTCTCTGTCGCCCAGGCTGGAGTGCAGTGGCGCAATTTCAGCTCACTGAAAACTCTGCCTCCTGGGTTACAGCAATTCTCCTGCCTCAGCCTCCCGAGTAGCTGGGACTGCAGGTGTGTGCCACCACGGATGGCTAATTTTTGTATTTTTAGTAGAGACAGGGTTTCGTCATGTTGGCCAGGCTGGTCTTGAATTCCTGGCCTCAGCTGATCCGCCCACCTCGGCCTCTCAAAGTACTGAGATTACAGGCGTGAGACACCGTGCCCAGGCTTATTTTTGTAACTTCTTATAAGTCTGTAATTATTTCAAAGTAACTTAGAAAAAATAATAAGGGCAGTAAAGACTAAAGCCCCCAATGTGCAAAATAAGTGTTAGAAGCTCTAAGCGCCGCGGGAGGTCTGGCTCCCAACCAGCTGGGAGTGGAGGTATTCATTAAGTACCTACTCCTCGTTGCATGCCAGGCATCATGCTCCACACTAGGGGGCATTCAAAGATACTGGTCCTATTCTCCAGAACGTCATAATGAGAGAGAAGGCAGTTGGGAGGAGGATGGAGAGAAATGACCATTGTTGGGTCCGGGACCCAGTAGACCCACTGAAAGCTGCATCTTGGTCAGGACTCCATTTGTTACCTGGACCCCCACATCCCCACCTGACAGGGGAGCTGTGATGACACTTCAGGTCCTTGGGTGTCAATGTCAACCCAGACCCTGTGTCTGATGGTCCTCAAATGTCTAGGTATTGTATTCCCACTTCCCTAGTGCAGAGTGACCTAAATAAATGGTCATAGGTCCTGTTGGGGGAAGCACCGGGGTATCCCATGCCAGAAACAGGAGTTTTACATACCATGGTAATACAGAGTTCTTCTTTCTGGAAACCCAACCACCTTTCTTTCTGGAAACCCAGACAAAGTTTCACCATATTGGTCAGGCTGGTCTCAAACTCCTGACCTCAGGTGATCTGCCCGCCTCGGCCTCCCAGAGTGCTGGGATTACAGGCATGAGCCACTGCGCCTGGCCGGGAGCCAAGTTCTATAGCAGTATCTTTGCCCTCAGCCCTGGCCTGCAGAGGAGAGCCACCACTGAGTGTTTATGCTGGTGCCCTTCTCACCAGCACATTGTGTCCTCTGAGCCCTTTCGTGGACCGAATGAATAGACAGACGTTCCGGCTGGACATAGCCTATCCATTTTGGCATACTCATCTCCTTGAGCCTTTTAATCCTTTCCTCCACCAACTGCCACAGCAATTCTGGCATTTCATCTTTGCTCGGCAGGATGATTACTTTCTCCACACCTCTGGGGCATCCTGGTAGTGATGCCTAGTTAGTGCCATCTCCCTGGATGCTGCATCTCAGGAAAGCTCTTCCCTGTGTGCTGCGACGTTCTGGTCCTCTGATCGGCAGTCTCAGGTCCAGGCCCCTGCGTACTACCCTGGCCCCTGTGTGTGCTGCCGTCTGGCTTGGTCCTGCCACCCCTGGGGAACAATCCCTTTCCTCCTGTATCAGGCACATCACATGCCCAGCTGGATCATGCTGTGACTTAACCTTATTTTTAGGCCTAGTGGCCAGGAGGGGAGGCGGGGGCACTTCCTGAGACACACATCAGGAGAGTGGCCTTTGCAGTGATCTCCGGCACAGGGACAGTGCTAGCTTTCACTCGCGTCGGGTGGGCTATTCTGCATGCTCAGAAGGGTCAGCTGAGTCTGGGAATTCACAGGCTTCTGGAGCATCCATATAGATGTCTCCATCCCATATATCTATATCACAGCCAGGTTTTACTCACCAGGGCCTTAGCCTTGATGTAATGAAACTGCTTCAGTGGGCATTTCATCCTGCCCTCTGCTGTAGGAGGTTAGAACGTCTTTGTATCCAAACAAAGAGGCCCTCTGGCTTCACATGTGCCTTTCAGTTGCCTGTCACTGGCCCTCAGCTGTCTGTTCTCTTTCTGAAGGACATCAACTTTCTATGCCATACCCTATCCTTATGGCAACTGTGAACTCCAGACCTCTCAAACACCTCATGCATAACACCTAATAGTGCTTTTCTCCCCTTCTTCACCAGGAGAATCCATAATTGGGACACTGCCCTGATCCAGGGGCTGCTGTGCCCTACCCTGCCAATGCTGGCCCCATGATAACTGGTCCAGCTCCAAAACCCACCTGTCAACTGCTTGCTGGGACCATTCCTTGTACCAACTATCACAAGTTGGGTTCTCCAGAAGGCAGAGGCTGATATGGAGCTGAGAGTGCACGATGTTTATTAGAGATCAATACCTGTGAAAGGACAGAGGTGCACAGGAACAGATGTGGGCAGAGGGGAAAGTCAAGCTGCAATGCAGACCTGTCAAATACAGGGCCAGCCCAGTGCAGGGCTCGGGAGCAAATGTCGCAGCAGTTACCCTTGTCAGGCTGAAGTGGCCAGGCCCTGGTGCCCTCGCCTCACCCAGCCACCAGATGGGGCTCCCCTAGGGAAGCCATGGGCTCAGGCAGGACAGTCCCTGTGGGAGCAACAGCTGGAAGCTCCCTGCTGAGAGCCCCGGGCTGGGTACCACGTCTTGCCTTAAGGGAGAGCTGGGTGATGATGGAAAATCAAACTCCTTTTGGCTGATGAGAAACTTCTGGAGAGATTTGAAGTATGGTTGTGATTTTAACAGAAAAAAAGAGAAGGGAGAGACCTCAATGGAGAAAGCAACTGAGGCTTCCTAAAGATGGGAGAATGAGAGACTCTGGGAAAAGGTGGGACTGTCAGGGTAGCCTCATCCTGGAGGCTGTCCTCTGGGCCTGGAGACACAGTGTGGGGTTGGGGAGGGGGCCTCATGGAGTCACTTGTAGCAGACTGGAAGCCTCTTGAGGCTCACCATCTATTTGTTTCTCTCTCTTGAAAAATTCTTGTGACTATTGTTGCATAAACCCCACAGAGAACTGCGGGTGCCATCCACAGAGGGCGGCTCCCAATACTGCCCCAGCTGGAGTCCATGGCACTAGCAAAGTTCTTAGAAGAAATATCTGGCACGTAGCATCACTGTTGGGAAAGCAGAGGGATTTGCCTCCTCAACCTCCTGCAGGAGGTCCTGGTATTCCAACTGGATGTCATCACTTCTGCTGATTTCTGCCCAGGAGGGTCACCACCCCTCCCCCAAAGCCCGACTGGCTGCAGGCAGAGCCCTAGGGGTTCACCCACCTCTCAGGAGCAAAAGGCCAAAGCAATGTGGTAAAGCCTCGCTGCACTGTTAACGATTTGAAACAGAGAAGAAAGAAAACCACTAGAATAACCCTTTGACCATCTACACACACCTCACAGTGTCTTGAAATCTACTTCATTGCTCATTTTGAAAGAACTGCTTCATTATTTATTTTGAAAGAACTAAAAATGAGGGTCCTCGCAGAGGAAGTAAAACACCCCTGACTTGAGAAGAGACTAACACAGAGGGGATTTTCTTTTTGCTTTTTACGTTTGCCTTCAATTGCACTTGAATCCAGATAAACACAAAGTCCCCTTGACACCCTCTTCCCCAGTTCCAGTCCCCTTCTGGAGGTGACCATGGTCAGTGTTTACCTTTCCAAATCTGTCTCTGTGTATGTACCTATCTGTATGTGTACAGATAAAAATAATTTTTGTGGCAGCATTTTTTAAAAAACATATTTCCATAATAGCCTGAAGCTTACATTTCTTTTTTTTTCTTTTTCTTCTTTTTTTTTTTTTGAGACAGTCTTACTCTGTTACCCAGATCGCGCAGTGGTACAATTTCGGCTCACCGCAACCTCTGCCTCCCAGATCCAAGAGATTCTCATGCCTCAGTCTCCCGAGTAGCCAGGATAAGAAGTGCGCACCACCATGCCTGACTACTTTTTGTATTTTTAGTAGAGACTGGGTTTCGCCATGTTGGCCAGGCTGGTCTCGAACTCCTGACCTCATGATCCACCCGCCTCGGCCTCCCAAAGTGCTGGGATTACAGGTGTGAGCCACCGCACCCAGCCAAAACTTGCATTTCTTACACATAAATATATCTTGGAAATCTTTCCATATTGGCAGTGTGGTGGCATTGGAATGCATCCATTTGGGAAGGCCGGATTCTATCTTCCCTGTACGTAGCCAGTTAGGGTAGACCAAGAGACGTTTAGGCTGAGATTTGGATCTCCTGTATTGCTGTTCAGCTGCTGGCTGCAGCTGCTCCACCTGCCCTGTGTCCTCCTTCAGCAGCTCCATCTCCTGGGCCAGGTGTGTGTTTGGCTCTGTGATGAAGGAAGGGGTCAGCTGCTCCCTCAGGACACTTGTACCAACAAGTTGGAGGTGGAGAGAGACTCCTATGGATCTTGTGGGCTCCCGCTGGTTCTCACTCTTCCCTACTTACATCCCTCTTCTCTTCCTGCCCTGTGGATGCCAAGCTCCAGTGTCAGATGAGAAGGTAACGGCCTTCCCAAGACAGTTTAGCCAGCTCCCCGATTGTTTAAAGTCAAATCCCCATCTCTCTCTCTCTCCCTCTCTCTCTCCCTCTTCGTCTCTCTCTCTCTCTCTCTCTCTCTCACACACACACACACACACACACACACACACACACACACACACACACACAGTACCCCCTAGTGGTTCCACTTCTCCAATTGAACTGTTGAGAACACATAATGATCCTTCATTCTTTATTCTGTTTAACCACCATGAAAATGGCAATGTGATTTAGCCTCTCTCCTATATGAGACCTTGGGAAGTTCCATTTTGTTCCTCTAACAAACCTTGCTGTAATAAGCACTCTTGTTCATATTTGTTTATTTTTTTAAACCATATCTATAATTAGCTCTCCAGAAAAATTAAACTTATGTTTCAAAAAGTTTGCATATCTTACATTTTAGTAGGTAGGTCCAAACTGCAGGAAGGCTGCCTGGAACCAATGTAGATAGGGAACATTGATGCAGTGGTTTTAGTCTCCTCCCCCCAACAAGGATAGAGAAACATTCAACAACAATCAATTAGTCAAGATAAGCACTTTCCTTGAGTTCAGCAGTATGCTTGGCACTACACGTATCCAACATAGGAATTCCCAGATTGTACAGTATGCTCAAAAAAGTCTAAGGGACACAGAGAGTGTAGTAGGTTGAATCATCAATCTCAATTCTTCACTGCTCTGTTGCAGCAGTATCACACATCCACACCTTTGCTATGGTCATGAGAGGGCAAAGTGTGGCATTCACCCTTGAATTGGGGTTTGGCCTTGTGACTTGCGTTAAATACTAATTACAGATTTCAAATATGAAGTGAGCAGAAACTTGAAATATGATTGTGCAGCTGGGCTTGCCCTACTTTTTGGCCATGAATAGAATATGCCTCAGGTGGCCGGGCGCAGTAGCCCACTCCTGTAATTCCAGCATCTTGGGAGGCTGAGGCGGGTGGATCACCTGAGGTCAGCAGTTCAAGACCAGCCTGGCCAACATGGTGAAACCCCGTCTCTACAAAAATACAAAAATTAGCCGGGCATGGTGGCATGTGCCTGTAATCCCCGCACTCCAGCCTGGGTGAAAGAGCAAGACTCCATCTCAAAAACTGAAAAATAAAAAGAATATGCCTCAGGTATCTGCTGATCCAAGGGGGATGAAAGACATGTGGTACAGACCTCAACTCAGCCACAGCCTGGAGCCAAGACCCACAGATGCTAGCAGAGAGCAGCGGAGCCCCAGCTGGCCTAGAGACAGATCAGAATCACACATTGCATTTAGTCATCATCTCTCTTCAGTCTCCTTCAATGTGAAACAGTTCCTTAGCCTTCATGGCCTTGACACTTTTGAAGATTACAGGTCAGTTTCTCACAGAATGTCTTTCAACTTAGTCCTCATGACTGGATCCTAGCTATGCATCTTTGGCAAGAATATCAGAGAAGTGATGCTATGTTCTTCCCACATCCTATCAGTGCATCTCCTGCCTTGCTTTCCATTTGTCCCATTGCTGATGACGTTCACTTTGATCACTTGATTAAGGTGATGTCTGCCAGACTTCTTCACTGAAAAGTTACCCTGTTCCCCCTTGAAATTAACAGATGTCTTCTGGGGAGACTATCTGAAGCTATGTAAATATTTATTTATTTATATTAGTGTGGAGTCATGGCTTCCTAAATTAGTCAATGGGTTAGAACCATTACTATCATAATTTATTTTGGTCTTTAAATCGTCCCAGCTTTGCTTAATAGAAGCCCCTTCAAGCTGGCTTCTGTGTTAACATATCCTCATCATTTTTTTAGCACTTTTTTGCTTTCTGACACAACAGGATCTTCCAGGCTTTTCTTACACTTTCTATGCCCTAATATGGGAATCAGTCATTTCTGCAAGGAGCCCTGTTCCTGCTATAGGAAAATGGTATTTAGAAGATCTGGGTGCTGGGTGTGTTCATTACTAGTGAGGTGTGTCACTCTTCCCAGGCCATCAGAGCTAGTGGACATTGCTATCTCATTTTATTTATCCATCCATCTACCTACGTGTTGAAAGTCATGAGTTCTGACACAGATCTCAATTCCAACACGACACTACAGGGTTCACTTAAGTTCTGTCCCTCTCCATAATTGTAACTCTCTTCTCTGACTCTGAGAAATCTGGCTCCCATTATTCCTAATATATGTACTTTTTGATCACTTTCCCTGCTGTCACCCATCTGCCATCATCATCCTTTGCCCTGGACACGCTTCTCACCTTCTGACACTCTGTGCCCAGCTGCTCTCTTGCATGGACACCTTCTTCATCTCTAACACCCACATGGGGATGTTCTTCTATCTTCTCGGACTCTGATCCTTCATGCCAGGCATGTAGACAACTTCCTCCCTCTCTGTAGACTCCGATACCTGCCGCCAGGCCTCTCCTCCCCATGCACACTCTTCTCTCCCACCCAGGTTCTGTCTTCCCACACGAGGGCACGCCCTTGCACCATGTGGACACCTCCCTCACCTTTCACAGGCTCTGACATCCTCCTGCCCAGATGCTTCTCCTCCCTGTCTACTCCCCATGCCAGGCAGTCTTTCTACGCAGACACCCTCCTTACCCCACTCAGGCTCCAACACCACATTCTGGACTACAGCAGTCTCTCCCAGGTGTACTAGGTGCCTGCCTTGCTTTGTCCTAATGGTTTTTAGAACCATTCTGGTCAGAATGGGATGGGAAAGCACAGGAAAGGAAGTAAAAAAGAGAGGGGAGAGAGCCAGGCTGCTAAGTGAAGAACAGACTGTAGGGAGGCAGGAGGAGAAGGAAGACCAGGTGAGAGGTTATCGCAGCAATCCCATCCAGATGATGGTGACTCGGGTGGTGAGAAGTGGTCAATATTCTCGGTACATTTTTTTTTTTTTTTTTTTTTTTTTTTTGAGGCGGAGTCTTCACTCTGTTCCCCAGGCTGGAGTGCAGTGGCACCATCTCGGCTCACTGCAAGCTCCGCCTCCTCTCGGTACATTTTAACGGTAAAGTCAGTAAGAGATACTGATAAAAACACTTGGGAATTCAACCCAAGGACGATTTTTGTTGCTGTTGTTTTGCTTAGTTTGCTTAGTCACGTCTCAAGCGGGTTGCAAATAGAAACCCACTCTAGGCCAGGCACGGTGGCTCACACCTGTAATCCCAGCACTTTGGGAGGCCAAGGAGGGTGGATCACTTGAGCTCAGGAATTCGAGACCAGCCCGGCCAACATGGTGAAACCCCATCTGTACTAAAAATACAAAAATGAGCCAGGCGCCGTGGCGCTAGTAATCCCAGCTACTCCGAAGGCTGAGGCAGAAGAATTGCTTGAACACAGGAGGCAGAGGTTGCAGTGAGCTGAGATCGTGCCACTGCACTCCAGCCTGGGTGACAGAGTGAGACTCCATCTCAAAAAAAAAAAAAAAAAAAAAGAAACCCACTCTAACTTAAACAAAGAGGATGACTTTGTAAGGATTCCAGTGTATCTCTCAAGCTCTCAGAATCCAAAGGCAGGAGGAGCAGCCAGGTCTCACGAGGAGTAAGAACCAGGACCCAGAGAGGAGCCCAGTGCTGGGACAGGCATCCTTCCTCTATCTGACTCTCTGGCCACATGGTCGTTCGTCAGTGCTGGTCCTGCACACCTGCTCTATTCTCCTCCCTGGTAGACCTCTTTCCTCTGTTCCCCATGCACACAGCAGAAAATGGTGATGATGACCCACGGCTCCTGTCTTACCTATTCCTGTTCAAAAGACCAGTGGGAACCAAAGAGTCTGATTCCTAGTTCCAAGTTCTCAGGAGAGAGGTTCTGAGTGGCCCAGCGTGGGTCAGTGGCCCATCTCCTATGGCCTCCTAATAAATAAGTCAGTAAGTCAATACCCTATGTAGTGACCTCAAATTCAGCACCACCTGGACAAGTCAGTCAGGAGTGACACTCCCTAACATGTATTCCTTAAGGGGCATTAGTTCCAGGGAAAAAGAACCAATGATATAAAGGGGCATGGCAGGAGGCATATGTTTCATGGTTCCACAGGTTTGGGAAAAGGTTAAATGGGGACAGGGTTACATGGTACAAAGCTGGCTCCTGGGCCCATTTTTTGTCTAGTTGTTATATAATATTTGACCTATGTATGGGATACATGTGATATTTTGTTACATGGATAGAATCCCTAACGATCACGTCAGGGTATTTGGGATAGCCATTACTTCCAGTATTTATCCATACATTGTTGCTAACTATAGTTGTCTTACTCTGCTATCATTGAACATTAGAACTTATACCTTCTGCAAGGCAGGCAAATCACTTGAGGTCAGCAGTTTGAGACTAGCCTGGCCAACATATTGAAAACCCATCTCTACTAAAAATACAAAATTAGCCAGGCATGGTGGCATGCACCTGTAATCCCAGCTACTCGGGAAGCTGAGGCAGGAGAATTGCTTGAACCCGGAAGGCGGAGTTTGTGGTGAGTTGAGATTGCACCAGTGCACTCCGGCCTGGGCCACAGAGCGAGACTTCATCTCAAAAAAAAAAAAAGAACTTATACCTTCTGACTGGGTGTAGTGGCTCAGGCCTGAAATCCCAGCATTATGAGAGGCCAAGGCAAGCAGATCACTTGAAGCTAGAAGCTTGAGACCAGCCTGGATGACATGGCGAAACTCCATCTCAAAAAAAAAAGAACTCATACTTTCTAATTGTATGTTTGCACCCATTGGCTCAACCTCTCTTTCCTGGCCCCATTCTTGATTGAAGCAGGGACACTTCTAGGGACCAGGGGTCAATGACCTCAAAAGTGTCACTTACCTATCAAATGCAAAGGGTTGAGTGGTGGTTGTGAAGTACATGGAAACAGATGAGGCACAATCGGCCTCCTCAAGCCAACAATCTCTGAAGGGAACTAAGAAATGCTACAGTGAGAAATGATCCAAGACAGCAAGGATTGTGTGGCAGGCGCTCTGGAGAGCATTGGTGACTTTGGGTCAGTGGCCCATCTCCTATGGCCTCCTAATAAATAAGTCAATAAGTCAATACCCCCATGTAGTGACCTCATGGAATGAAGCCCACTTCCCAGCAGGCTGCAATCAGCAGCATCTCAGTTCACAGGACAGAGGCGGGGCGGGCAGGGAGACGGGAGAGGAGAATTCTGGTTATTCTACTGCGGAAAATGCAGGCCCAGCAGAGACCCCTCGAGCAACACTGCCCTCTTATTCTGCAGGCAGTGGGCCTCCACAGGGCCTTGGATCCTCTCACCGCTGATTTATGGCTTGTGCAGCCAGCAAATTTATACCCTCTGAGGCTTTGTTTTTGTAGTATTGCTCCTCCAAGTGCTGGCTTTATACCTCAGACATATAAATCTGTTAGAGGGTGGTATATGGCCCAAAAAGTCTTTACCAGGCAGGTAAGATTTTGTTCTCATCTATAGATTCTTTCAGAGTCTCCCCAACCTGAGTCCCCTCTTTATGTATTCAGGCTGTCTTTATTCACTGGAAAAACCAGTCCAATCTACAGTGCCAGTGGTTGGGAGATGGGGCCTGTCTCCTTCCTAATGCCTTAAAATGTTCACGGAGCCACCCAGTTCCCCACAGGTTGGAAGGGTCAATCTCAGTCATCTGCAAGGGGATTTTGCTAATACCTTTGTTTTTTTGTTTTTTTGTTTGCCTGTTTGTTTGTTTGTTTTTTTAAGTAGAGACAGGGTTTCCACCATGTTGGCCAGGCTGGTCTTGAATTCCTGACCTGAAGTGATCCACCCACCTTGGCCTCCCCAAGTGCTGGGTTATTAGCTCTGGTTGATTCCACCGTCTCTAAGACCTTGGCCAAAGGGGCAATACAACAACAAAACAGATGTGGAATCCTGTTACAACTAATTTCAGTTGTCATTTAAATCTTACATGGCTAGAATCATATTTGCAGTCTAAAGCAATATGGTGCTAGGGTGAAGAAGGAAGTGTCATGCAAATTCTTGAAATTCCTGCTCATTTCCCCCTCTTCCTTTCTGAGTGTTGTTTGGTTGAAGGAAAGTTCTAGTGTTTGATGTAGGGATGGTGTGGCAGGGGCAGGGTGAATGAAAGATATTTATTTCTTGTGGCTGAATAAGCAGAGCTTGGAACAGACCCTCTCCCACTTCCAAGCCAAGCAGCACATCCCAATAACCTTCCCCAGGAGTGGCCTGCTTCTAGAAGAAGCAGGAGGAAGCCAGTGCTGGCCTGGTTCATTTGTGGGGAGGGTTTGTTGGACAAGAGCAATGAAGGACTTGTTCCTGGGGCTCCACACTGAGCTTGGAAGTGGTTCCATCATGCAGGCTCCTTCTTTGATTCAGGGACCATAGATTTTGGTCACAAGGAAATACTAAGATAATAAGAGTTCCTTGCTTTCCCCTGAAAGGGAATGGTTCACTCTAGGTCAGTGCTTCCAGAGTAGGTTTCATGCAAAACTAGTCCCATGAAATGCTCATCAAAAAGTAAGTTTGGGCAACACTGTTTACAACAGTTCCACCCTGGGATTAATATAGTAGTTTGTTCTGTGAAGGGGCTGAGAAGCCCAGTAGTTAAAACATTTGGTTAGGATGGGCACAGTGGCTCACATCTGTAATCCCAGCACTTTGAGAGGCCAAGGCGGGTGGATCACGAGATCAGGATATCAAGACCAGGCTGGCCAACGTGGTGAAACTCCGTCTCTACTAAAAATACAAAAAATTAGCCAGGCGTGGTGGCGGGCACCTGTAGTCCCAGCTACTCAGGAGGCTGAAGTGGGAGAATGGCATGAACCCAGGAGGCAGAGGTTGCAGTGAGCCGAGATAGCGCCACTGCACTCCAGCCTGGGCAACAGAGCGAGACGCCATCTCAAAAAAAAACAAGAGCGAGAGGCCGTGTGGAACCCCTGCCCAGGTTTAGGACTGTGCCAGCAGTCCCCTGTGTCACCAGCCAGCTCACACCCAGGAGCAAGCACAAGACAGAGAGAGTCTTCCCCCAGACTAAGATTCTCACAGGTTCCTCCCCAGCATACCTGCTCAGGCTGGGGAGCAGAGACCAGCCTCAAGAGATTGTTGACACAGTCAGGCTCCATTATAAGTTGCACTGGGTTGCATTAGCTTTTCTTCCTGCCACCCAGGGGGTAGCAGTGGGGTGGGGGCTTCTACCAGGTATAGCCTTAAACAAAGAAGCTGCACTTTCTATGCATACCGAGAGTGATGGGAACAAAAGTTACAGCTCTACTGTAAATAAACGGAGGTGTTTCTTTTTGTTCAATAATGATGCTACCTCTCTATGGTACACAGTGAGCTAATCCAGAGAGGTCTCAGTCTGTCTACCTGTCTCCTGGGAATAAAGGATTTCTCCTATAAATCGCTCATTGCTCACTTTAAGAGAATATTTTATTTATGTATTTGAGGCAAGGTCTGACTCTATCACCACTGAAGTGCAGTGGTGTTGATCTTGGCTCACTGCAACCTCTGCCTCCTGGGCTCAAATGATCCTCCCACGTCAGCCTCCTAAGTAGCTGGTACTATAGGCATGCACCACCACACCCAGCTAACTTTCTATACTTTTTGTAAAGACAGGATCTTGCCACGTTGCCCAGGCTGGTCTTGAACTCTTGAGCTCAAGCTAATCTGCCCGTCTCAGCCTCCCAAAGTTCTGGGATTACAGGAATGAGCCACTGTGCCTGGCGAATAGTTTAAATTATGAACAAACTGCCAAAGGACAGGTTGGTGGCTTCACTGTGCCAGTGGCCGTGGTTTTGCCTAGGGCCTAATGCATGGGCACTGGAATCAGAAGGGCCTGGGTGCAAACGCTGCTTCCACCATGCCCCAACTTTGCAACCTGGAGCTGCTAACTTCCTCTCCCTGAGGCAAGTGCACACCTGTAAAATGAGGACGACACTCAGCCCGACCTCACAGAGCCCTTGGGAGGTATCAAGTGAGGCTGAAGAAGTACTAAGTACAGAGCTTGGTACCTGTGCACAGTAATTATTTTTCCTCATCAGTGAGGGCCAGTTGTGGTAGCTCATGCCTGTAATCCCAGCACTTTGAGAGGCTGAGGCAGAAGGGCTGCTTGAGGCCAGAAGTTTGAGACCAGCCTAGGCAACATAGAGAGACCTTGTCATTATAAAATAAATAAAAAGAAAGTTTTTTTTAAAAGTGAGGATTATTACTATTACTATTCCCATATCTCTCTGCTGCATTGTAAGACGTGACTATTGAGTGATTGATTTTCTTTTTGAACAGCAGAACTCTTGTGTCTGTAAAAGTGAATGCTGTTCATTCATGCTCATCTCCAATGGGACTGAGCTGGACATAAGGAGCACTAAGTTTCACAAGCGCCTGTGCCCTGTCCCCCTGGGACTGCACTAAGCGAGGCTCGGAAGGACACTGTGCACTTTCTCTTGCTTTATCGTCAGGGTTCAGCACAAGGCCTGGGAACACAGTAGGGACTACATTCATGCTTTCCCAGTGGCACCCTGCCCTTGTTGGCAATGTTTTCTGGCTTTCAGATTCTGAGGCATCAGCTCTGGCGTAACCTCAGTGGTGACAAGCCTTCAACTTTATGTCTGGAAACCATAGGCCATTTGGAGCCCAGACGGCAAATAAGGCGAGGAGGAGCTTGTCCAATGATGCTGAGTGAGACCATTTTTGGTCAAAAGTGCAAGGAAGCAGTTCAGCTTGCAGGCCCTGTGAATGGGGGTGCCCCGCAGGGCAGAGAATACGCCAGTGCAAGTAAACCTCTGGAAACAGCGCGCACACCTCAGTGGTCAGCAGGTCAGCTGGCTGGAGGTGAGGACTGATATGTCTCTTTAACTCTGTGGCCTTAACTCGGGCTTCCAAGTCACGGTGGTGGAAAATTCTGATTGTTTCATTTTAAAGAACAAAAGAATAATTTGTCCTTAAATGATGTGTATGCAATGCGATTTTCTATTAAAAAGGAGTCTATATGGACTATCTCAGGAGGGATACGATGGAAACCGGTAACAGGGCCTGCCTCTGGGGTGGCAGTGGGGGAGGGGCTGGGGACAAAGGTTCCCGGGGCCATGTATTTTTCCCATACCGCATTGTGTACCTTTTAGATTTTATACTATTTGCATGCTATTGCCTATTAAACAATTATGAGCAACAGAGCAGGAAAAGCAGGAGGAAGCAGCAGCATTCCTTTCCTGTATAATAAATATTTAACCTAAGTTTTCTCTCTAAAAAAAAAAAAAAAAGGTAAACCATAAAAGGATTAACAGGAAGCGAGTGACCCCATTGGGCCTGTTAGCACATCCCAGGGTTACTCTCCCAGCCTGGCAAAATAGAAGTACATTTCGCTTCCCCAAACTATGTAGGCTTGTAGTTGAAGACAATAAATACCCTTACCCTAGACCCCCATGGATAATTTGCAATAATCAACTTTACAAATAATAATCCTGTAAACTACATTTTGAAAGAAAGTGCTCGATCCACCAACTCCTGCACTCCTCTCTTTGTTGCCGGTTCACTGCTCAGACACTTCCCCTTAAGGGCAACAGGGACAAAGAAGGGTTAGAATCCGGCCTTTTCATCACCTCCTCCATGAAGGCTGAGCTCTAAGACCACAACCCGTGACTGAAGCAAGGGTCTTGGATCATTTGTAATTGCTCTTGGATGACCCACAATTTTTTGTTTGCCAACACTAGTCCTGGGAGGAAGTGAATTAGCTTTAACTGAAGACAGGTAGGAGTCCCATATTCCTCCCACTGTAGATTTTACATTCTAAATGAATGACTGTGTGACAGGCACTGGGGAGGAACTAGGGACAGTCACTTTTGTCTGTGACATGCCCAGACAACCCCCTCTTCAGGAAGAGCTCCCAGGGTTGATTTGGGATCCACCCTACCACCCTCAAGGTGAGGCTCCAAAACACAGCTATGGGGAAGAACACACATCCTAGCCTAAGCCAATCACTGTTCCAGATTCCCTGGGCCACGGGGCTTGGATCAGGAAAGGAAAAATGGCCCCAGGGGAGCCAATGGGCCACAGAGGCCTTTCCTGGAAATGCAGAGCCGGAGACCGGCTCTCTCTCTGGCTGGACTTGGATCCTGAGTCTCAGGGGCTGCTGGTGCCGCCCCATCTTGTCTTCACAAGGAGACTACAGCAAGGAGAAGAGAGCGAAGAGAGAGTCCAGGGTTGATGCTTGTCCTCTTTGGGCCCTGAATCCCTTCCATTCTCATCCCCACCCTCAGGCATCCTTGTATATGATCCAATAAATTGCTTCTTTTATTTATTTTATTTATTTGTTTGTTTGTTTATTTATTTTTGAGATGGAGTCTCACACTGTCACCCAGGCTGGAGTGCAGTGGTACAGTCTCGGCCTACTGCAACCTCTGCCTCCCGGGATCAAGCAATTCTCCTGGCTTAGCCTCCCAAGTAGCTGGGATTACAGGCACCCACCAGCACGTCTGGCTAATTTTTTGTATTTTTAGTAGAGAGAGGGTTTTCACTATGTTGGCCAGGCAGGTCTTGAACTCCTGACCTCCTGTTCTACCCACGTCAGCCTCCCAAAGTGCTGGGATTACAGGTGTGAGCCACTGCCCCCCGCCAAACTGCTTCTTTATTAAGCCAGAGTGGGCATGGGCTTTTCTGGGTCTTATAACCAATATGGTCCTGTGTGACATACTAGTGTGCAAACTCTCGGAGACTGAAGCTTGAATTGAAAGCTGGAAAAGCAGTGGCACTCAATTTGACCAGTGAGCATCTTTGAATTAAACCCTGGACTATTCCTTCAAAGTCACCATGGCTTATATTCTTTCTTCTCTTGGGAACGTGGACTAGCAGAGGGAAAAAGCCTGAGATGTATGTTAATAATAGGCCATTTAATGGAAGTTTACCCGCCATCTTACTACCGGTAGTCCATCCCCTCCCACTAAAAGGGCATTTTTTGCCTAGCCCCAGGGCTTAGAGTTCAGAGCTTCCTCACAATTTCACTGAGGAGCAGGACATTCTCTTACTGGGAATCACAGGGTCCTCTGAAAGCACAGGCCAGTGTAAGTAAGGAATGAGTCTGAAGATAACACGGGGTTAATAATCTGCTTGTCAACACTTTTAAAGTCTCTCTCAAAGGCAGTTCGCAGGCAGCAGAGCTCGCTGATGAAACCCTGAATCAAGAGTCCTCATATGGGATATTTCCTCCCCTCTGAGCTCCCAACTATCATTCTGTTTCTTTGATGGTATAGGAAATTCATGGACTTATTCCCAAATTGAACTCTCAGTAGAACATACTGGGCAACATAGCACGATCCCATCTCTTAAAAATTTGTGTGTGGGCCGGGCGCGGTGGCTCAAGCCTGTAATCCCAGCACTTTGGGAGGCCGAGACGGGCGGATCACGAGGTCAGGAGATCGAGACCATTCTGGCTAACACAGTGAAACCCCGTCTCTACTAAAAATACAAAAACTTAGCCGGGCGAGGTGGCAGGCGCCTGTAGTCCCAGCCACTCGGGAGGCTGAGGCAGGAGAATGGCGTAAACCCGGGAGGCGGAGCTTGCAGTGAGCTGAGATCCGGCCACTGCACTCCAGCCTGGGTGACAGAGCAAGACTCCGTCTCAAAAAAAAAAAAAAAAAAAAAAAAAAAAAAATTTGTGTGTGTGTGTATGTGGAGGGGGTGCACACCTGTGGTCTCAGTTACTCAGGAAGCTAAAGCAGAAAGATCACTTGAGTCCAGGAGTTCAAGGCTTCAATGAGCTGTGATGGTGCCACTGCACTCCAGCCTGGGTGACAGAACGAGACCCTGTCTCAAAAAATTTTTAAAGTGAAACATATAAAAAGATGCTCAGCACCTCTAAAACTAAAAACGAGTTATAATTTTTCATCCATGAGATGGACAATGATGAAAACAATGGATAACATCCAACCCTGGTAAGGGTATGGAGAAATAACCGCTCTTGCATCCTGTTGAGGAGAGCGTGTATTATTAGTACACGGCCCCCTGCAGGTCCTCCTCTCCCTGCACATGCACACATGCTGCTCCCCACATCAAGAGACAGAGCTTGGCTCCCACCCCCCTTGAATCTGGGCTTGCCTTGTGACTGACGTTGATCAATAGAGTATGGCAGCAGTGACATTCTGGAACCATGCTGCGAGAAACTCAAGCCACATGGAGAGACCAGTAAGAGGGGAGCCAAAGGCGCTCCTGGGGATATTCCCAGCCCAGCACCCAGCGCCAGCCAGCACCAACTACCAGCCCCAACTACCAGCCCCAACTACCAGCCCCAACTACCAGCCCCGCCAGTGAGAATGTTCGGACCCTCCCTCTCCAGCACCACAGGAGGCGGAGCCGCCACTCAGTCCACCCACAGAAACATGGGGAATAATGAATTGTTGCTTTAAGCCATTTAATTTTGAGGGATTTGTTACTCAGGAACAGATAACAGAAACAATATTCATTGTTATCTTGTATGAAATAGAGAAAAAAATGGAAGCAAAAATCCATCAATAGGAGGATGTTTGCCTAAATTATAGTCCAGTCATACCAGAAATGCCGTGCAGCCATTAAGAAGATCGCTGTGAATCTGAATGAAGTGACAGAGGAAGGCCCCCAAGATAGGTTAATGAAAAAAGCAATTCTTTTTTTTTTTTTTTGGGACAGAGTCTCGCTCTGTCACCAGGCTGGAGTGCAGTGGCGTGATCTTGCTCACTGCAACCTCTGCTTCCTGGATTCAAGCGATTCCCCTGCCTCAGCCTCTTGAGTAGCTGGGACTACAGGTGTGCGCCACCACACCCAGCTAATTTTTGTATTTTTAGTATAGCTGGGGTTTCACCATGTTGGCCAGGATGGTCTCCATCTCTTGACCTCGTGATCTGGCCTCCCCAAGTGCTGGGATTACAGGTGTGAGCTACCGCACCAGGCCAAAATAGCAATTTTTAAAACCATATGCCTAGTATGATTTTGTTATGTAAAAATATGTGATTTGGGTAAACATATTTAAAACTATCAAAAAGATATACACCAAACCATTAACAGTATTTACTTATTGGGGAAAAAAAATGGATTTGGAGCAAAAAAAGGGTATACAAACTTTTACTTTTGATTTCTATATAGTTTAATTTCTTCTTCTTCTTCCTCCTCCTCCTTCTCTTCTTCTTCCTCTCCTCCTCCTCCTTCTTCTTCCCCTTCCTTCCTTTTTTTTTTTTTTTTTTTTTTTTGACAGAGTCTCGCTCTGTCGCCCAGGCTGGAGTGCAGTGGCATGGTCTCGGCTCACTGCTACCACTGCCTCCCGGGTTCAAGCGATTCTCCTGCCTCAGCCTCCTGAGTAGCTGGGACTATAGGCACCCACCACCACGCCCGGCTGCTTTTTGTATTTTTAGTAGAGATGAGGTTTCACCGTGTTGGCCAGGCTGGTCTTGAACTCCTGACCTTGTGATCCACTTGCCTCGGCCTCCCAAAGTACTGGGATTATAGGCATGAGCCACTGCGCCTGGCCGGCCTGCTTTCCTGCTTTCCTTCCTTCCTTCCTTCCTTCCTTCCTCCCTTCCTCCCTCCCTCCCTTCCTCCCTTCCTTCCTTCCCTCCCTCCCTCCTTCCTTCCTTCCCTCCTTCCCTCCTCTCCTCCAGTGAGCATGTACTCATGTTTTATAGTTTTATAATCTAATAAAAGAGGACAGATTTCCACACTTTTTCAACCCAGTCCACTGGCTTCCTGAGAAGTTAGGTTGAGCCGGGTCTCATGTTAGCTGTCCTTTCACTGAGCACCTATGATAAAACCAGGCACCCCATATACTATTTCCAATTCTCACAACCACCATGCATTATTTTTCCAATTTTAGAAATACGCCCGTGTGGGTTCAGAATGGATAGGCAATTTTCTAAGTGTCACCCAACTGAGTGGCGGAACCAGCGTTTGAACCCAGGTGGACCCCACTCCAATGCCCTGGTGCTCTATCAGGTAAGACCTGGGCCAGCCTGAAGGAGCTGATGGTCTGGCCGGGGACAAGAACTCACACATGGACAGGAATTACTGGATGCAATGACTGCATACAGGGACCTGGGTTCAAATCCCAGCTTCACTGCCAACCAGGTGTGAGGCTGTGGACCAGTGACAGCCTCCTGTGTCTTAGCCGTTGAGCAAGCATCTATTGAGTACCTCCTAGGTGACAGGTACTGCTCACGCCAGGTCCCCACCACCTCAGGAGGGAAATCCCTGCCCCATGGAGTTCATGATAAAATACTTGAGCCAGATACGAAACAAGTAACCAGATATGAAACAAGTAACCAGATAAACACATAATGTAACCACAGAGGATAATAAAAGCTAAGAAAAAGACTGCCAGGTGCAGTGGCCAGACATGTAGTACCAGCTACTCAGGAGACTGAGGTGGGAGGATCACCTGAGCTCTAGAGGTTGAGGCTGCAGTGAGCTGTGATCACGCCACTGCACTCCAGCCTGGATAACAGAGCAAGACCCTGTCAAAAAGGAAGGAAGGAAGAGAGGGAGGGAGGAAGAAAGGAAGGGAGGGAGGGAAAGAGAGAGAACAAAACATAAAAATGCCTCATTTTCCTGTCTGTAAAATGGGATATTGATGATGCCAATTTCATAGGACCTTGTGCTAAGTCAATAAAATATTTTCTGTCAGATGCTTAGTGCCAAGCTGGGTGCACAATGAGTAAATGGGAGTGATGGTGCTGATGTGCTAAATTGTGTTTGTACAGGCTGTGATAAAGAATTTTTTAAAAGGTGCATGACAAATATTTGCTAAATGAATGCAACAAAGAGCAAGCAGCTGGGCTAGAGCAGTCAGGGAGGACTTCCCAGAGGAGGCACCACAGGAGTCTCCGCTCAAAGCTGGACCACACTTTGTAAGGCAAAGGCCTCCACCCTGCCCAGGAGGTTCTGGAGTGTCCAAACACAAGACAGAGGCAAGGCAAACATGCCAAGCACCCTGCTAATGTGGTTAGTTTGGGCCTTATCTCTGAAAGGAGCTGGGTCTCAGACAGCTTGTCGGGGCTGACCGCAGGGCCTGCCGAGAAACCAGACTCAGAACATGCGCTTGCTGCTGCCACCACCGCGAGGGCGGTGGGGGTGGGGGTGCAGGAAGGCCTGGGGGAGTGCTGGGTTATTTGTTATGGGGTGAAGAGGAAGCTATAAGTGGTCCTCTGTCCTCCATTAACAGCAGGATGGAGTCAGGCTGGAGCCACTGGCTTCGGAGTCAGCCTTGTTTTTTAAACACACATGGCTGGCCCAGGCCTTTTAACCCCCAAACACCCCAGGGTTCCTGCAGGAAAAAAACAGTAGCCTTTGGTCTAGAAACTCTGCAGCTGGGGTGTAGCTTCGGGCATTTCTTTTTAGCTCAGAAACAAACAGAAGATAAGAATATTGTGATAAAAGGAACTGTACTTTTATAATGGATTATTCAAAGTCAGGGAGTCTGGGATGGTTATAATTCTTTATACTTCAGACTCTTTAATGTACATCCACAAAGCTAAGAGCAAATAATAAAAATGGATTATCCTTGTCTGCAAAGAAACACAAACTATTTATTTCTGCTCAATCCTCCCCCACCCACTCTCATCACCAAAAGTTGATGCAAAGAAATACAAACTATTTACCGCAAAGAAATACGAATGATTTATCTCTCTCAATCCTCCCCCACCCACTCTCATCACCTGAAAGTATGAGACCCAGAACCATTTACACAAGTCTATGAGTACTTCAGCCCCTCTGAACCGCCCCTAACCCTGTTCACTGGGACTCATTCTATAGCACTCTTCGGTGGGGTGAGGGGTGATTGTACCAGTGATTCTTAACTTTTTGGAGAAGTCCCAGACAATTTGGGAAGCTCATGAAGGCCATGGACCCTCTCCCTAGAAAGATGCACACCACAGATAATTGCGCACCATATTTCAGGGGTCCCGAGACTTCTCAGTCTTGGAACAGTACTTCCTTGATGCAGTACTTCCCAGGTCACATGGATTGGTAAATTTCTTCCAGCTCTCATTCTACAATTGATTTGTTCCCATTCTATACATGAGATAATCCTTAGCAATCAGAGTCTGATGATAAAAAAAATTCTTAGTGGCTCAGAAACACCCAGGAAGTGTTTCTAAGGCTCAATAGTTAGTAGGGCGAGAACGGTTACCACTGTGGGAGGACTAGGGTATTTGCGGCAAGCACCTGGATGGCAGCTCTGAATCCCCACTTAGCGGAATCCCCACTTAGACTGGTGACATGAGGATAGGTCCCTAGGACCCTTATGTCCAACAGGATTTCCATTGCCTTATACCCACAGATGGGCTGAGAAGGTGAGGCTTCTCCATCCCCCCAGCGCCCATCATGTTCTCATGAGGTCTCACTCTGAGGCTATGCTCAGACCCCATACTCCACAACGGGAGTCTGCAAGACCTTGCTGCTGAGCAGGGGGCAGGCTGGGTCTGAGAGTCCAGTCCAAATGGGTTTGGGCCCCAGACCTCGGAGAAAAGGCAGAAGTGAACACAGATTCACCATGTCCTCATCCAGCCTCGATGAACGATGACCCAAAAGCTGAAGCTACAGTTCACCCCAACCCAACCAACTACTGTGGGGGGTGTGGGAGGTTGTGTCTTCCAGAGCTTGCAGTTCTTTATCTATCAAATCGGGGTTCTGTACCACTTCCCCTCTCCCTGCCACACAAGAATCATCCCAGCACTTCTGGAAAAGTTTCCAAGGCAAAACTGCTGCCCCGAAGGCAGTCCCTTCAGGAACTGGGGTGATCCGGACAAAGCAATTTCGGGAGGCAGGAAGATTAGAATCCACAAGCCTTTGGTCAGGCTCAGTGGGAGCCAGCTAGTCCCCAAATGCGGGAATGATTACTAACAGACGATGGTCCCAACCTTACACATGTTCCACATCCACAAACTGGAAAAAAATGTCAAATTAAATATGAAACAGGAAGTAGAGATAAAGACCCATGCACACACTGCGCACAAACTCACACACACTCTTCTCGTTAGCACGGGATGAAAGCCAGTGGTGACAATTTTTAATTAGAAAGGAGGACTAATAGCCGCCTCCCAAGGCCAAGGCACTCGGCTCTGAACACCAGGCCAGAGTTAACTCTTGCAGCTCCAGGGCGGTGCCTCATTATAAATGGCCTCGCACTACAAAAATTAGCCGGGCATGGTGGTAGGCGCCTGTAATCCCAGCTACTTGGGAGGCTGCGGCAGGAGTATTGCTTGAACCCAGGAGGCAGAGGTTGCAGTGAGCCAAGGTTGTGCTGCTGCACTCTAGCCTGGGCAACAGGGCAAGACTCTGTCTTAAAAAAATAAAAATAAGATAAATGGCCCCTGCTGGAAGTGGTGGCTCACACCTGTAATCCCAGCACTTTAGAAGGCCAAGACGAGTGGATCACTTGAGGTCAGGAGTTTGAGACCAGCCTGGCCAACATGGTGAAACCCTGTCTCTACTAAAAATACAAAATCAGCTGGGCGTGGCAATGCATGCCTGTAATCCCAGCTACTCGGGAGACTGAGGCAGGAGAATCACCTGAACCCGGGAGGTGAAGGTTGAAGTGACCTGAGATCGCGCCATTGTATTCCAGCCTGGGCAACAAGAGTGAAACTCCACGTCAAAAAAAAAAAAAAAAAAAAAAAAAGATAAATGGCCCCACTGCTAGAGGAAGCTCATCAAAGTTTTCTAAGCCTTGCTTGGTTAATTGAAGAATCATTAAGAAATGGGTGCATGGGACAGGAGGAAGAAAGGAAGAGAAGAGGAGAGGAGGGGAGGGGAGGGGAGGGGAGGGGAGAAATCAAGGGGAGAAGAGACTCTCATGGCAGCATCAACCACTCCACCGGGAGAGCGCTGGTGTGGAGGTTATGTCCCCTGAAGCCTGAGATAGACAGGTTAGACTCCCAGCTTTTCTGTTCACCAATTGTGTGACCATGGACTTACCCATCCTCTTGGTTTCAGTTATCCTTGTCTGTGAAATGGAAATGATAGCATGAACTTGACAAGATTGTTGTTAGGATTAAATATGTATGAAAAGCACCTGTTTGCTTAGAACATTATAAGTTCTCCAAAATGATGGCTACTGCCTGGCCATTAAATTAGTTTCATCATTTTTTTTTTTTTTGAGACGGAGTCTCGCTCTGTCACCCAGGCTGGAGTACAGTGGCCGGATCTCAGCTCACTGCAAGCTCTCCCAGGTTTATGCCATTCTCCTGCCTCAGCCTCCCGAGTAGCTGGGACTACAGGCGCCCGCCACCTCGCCCGGCTAGTTTTTTTTTGTATATTTTTTTTTTTTTAGTAGAGACGGGGTTTCACCGTGTTAGCCAGGATGGTCTCGATCTCCTGACCTCGTGATCCGCCCGTCTCGGCCTCCCAAAGTGCTGGGATTACAGGCTTGAGCCACCGCGCCCGGCCCTCATCATTATTCTTTAGTCTTCTGCTTAGAACATTATAAGTTCTCCAAAATGATGGCTACTGCCTGGCCATTAAATTAGTTTCATCATTATTCTTTAGTCTTCTTCTGACCATGTTTGAGGAAAATCTTTCCTCTAAATAAATACAAGGGGATAAACTACCTCCTATAGATACTGATTTCAAAGTGTGGGGATGGGGTAGGGAAAGTAAGTAGTTGCCTTTTCCTTGAACAGATTCGCCACTCCCCCCCACCACCATCACTGTGTCAGCTGAGAGTGAAATGTGACATCCTGGATGGGCGGGTCCAGCAGCTGTCCTTTAGGGAAACCAGCCCACCCCCCCAGAGAGAAAGACAGCGAGAGCTCTAAAACAGGAGCTAACGCCCCATCCCACCCCAACCCTTTCCCTGCCCATCACTCCTGAGTAGCATTTGACTCCAGCTTAAGTTGCTGCTTGAACGGCAGCTTACTGACAGCAATGCAGGTGCATGCTTCCCCCTTCCTCTTTCCAAGTCTATCTGAGAAAGAATAGGCAGGGGAAAGTGGGCTCGAGTCTTTCTAAAACAAAAATGATCATTTTAGAGAAAATCGTTATCCTCCTGAAAGAGCTCTTCACATCTCAATGACCAGTTAGTGCATAGGATAGTGCTGGGCACATAGTAGGTGTGCATAAATACCTGTCGGGTATCCAAATGGACAAAGTGACCCAGTTCTCACAGTGGCTACTCCTGAGGCACTCACATGTCAATAATAGAGATACAGAAAGAACTCTACCCCTAGCCCCTGAACAAGTTTCTAGGTACAGGGTTACAATATGCAGTTAAATTATGGCTTCCAATACATTTCTGATTTTACAAAATCAGTTTTGAAAAGAATTTGTTTCTCTCTTCCCGATCAACTTTATTCACCTACTCTTTCTAAGACATTGGATCCAGTACCTGACACATAGCTGGTTTGTAATAAATAGGTGTGTAATAAAAAGTAATTAATAAATGCATTACTGATGTCAAGAGCCACACTGCTGGCCTGATGTAATTGTCAGGAAAATATGGCAGCAGAGCTCCAAGCAAGCCAGCCATGTACATTGTCTTCTATTAGCATCCTGTACCAGATAGTATCTTTCTAAATGAGCAGCACTGCTGGCTCATCCAGTGACTCAAGCCACATGGTTTAGAAAAGAACAGCCCATTTTTATTAGTAGCAGTAGAAACAGTGCCAATAATCGACATTTTGTGAGCATGTATTAGCCAGACTCCATGCTGGTTGATTTACATCTGATATATCTTTTAATTCTCACAACAATCTTACGAGGTAGGTTATATTATCCCCATTATACAGATAAATAAACTGCAGCTGAGAGAAGTGAAATGACTTGCCCACAGCTGTGCAACTAGTCTGCGTGCCTCCAGAGGGCTTTCTCATCACACCTGAGCTCTGACTCTCCAACCTGCCCCAGCTTTTCCCTGCATTCCAATCCCACCCACCCGTGTCCATTCCTCCAACACCTCCAGACATCTGCTCAAGCATTTTCCTCAGTCTGGAAAGTCCTTCCTATCTTTGCGAACCATGGAAAGGCTCTCTATATTAGTCCATTTTAACACTGCTATAAAGAACTGCCCCAGACTGGGTTATTTATTTATTTATTTTTAAGATAGAGTCTCATTCTGTCGCCCAGGCTGGAGTGCAGGGGTGCAATCTTGGCTCACTGCAACTTCCGCCTCTCAGGTTCAAGTGATTCTCCTGCCTCAGCCTCCTAGGTAGCTGGAATTACAGGCGGCCGCCACAACGCCTGCTATTTTTTGTATTTTTAGTAGAGACAGGGTTTCACCAGGTTGGCCAGGCTGGTCTTGAACTCCGACCTCAAGTGATCTGCTCGCCTTGGCCTCCCAAAGTACCGGGATTCCAGGTGTCAGCAACTGTGCCTGGCCAGGACTGGGTAATTTATAAAGAAAAAAAGGTTTAATTGACTCACAGTTTCTCATGTCTGGGGAGGCCTCAGGAAACAGAATCCTGGCGAAAGGGGAAGCAGTCACATCTTACATGGAGGCAGGTGAGAGAGCAAGTGTGTGAAGGAGAAACTGTCAAACACTTGTAAAACCATCAGATCTCGTGAGAACTCACCCACCATCACGAGAACAGCATAAAAGAAACTGGCCCCATGATTCAATCACCTCCCTCCCTTGTCGCATGGGGATTACAGGGCCCTCTCTCACTTAACATGTGGGATTACAATTCAAGACAGGTGGGGACACAGAGCCAAACCATATCAATCCCCTTATCTCTCAAGGCTTTGCCTAAAGTCTGCTCCTCTCTAAAGACTTCCCCAGCCCTCCTCCCAACCTGAGGCAGAACCACTGCTCCCTTCTCGGTCTGTAGTTCAGAGCATCATAGCACAAACTCACTGTGCTTGCAGGGAAGAGTCAGGATCAGTTCACCTTTGCACCTCCAGCACCTAGCACAGTCACCTACCTGCTACTTGGCAGAAATTCAATAAATGTCTTATAATTAGGTAAAAGCAAGCACATCATTCCCAGAATAACAAAACGGAGAACAAAACTTCCAACCCCAGGACATTCTGGTCCCGCCTGCTCCCTAAGAAGTAGCTGACTGCTGGGGTTGGGAGGGGAGCAGAAAGAAGCTTAGAATTAGGCTGAGAGCCCCCCCAGGCAGCCCTGGCAGGGGTCCAGCTCAGAGAGAGCCAGGTGGGGCTCCTACAGCAGGCTTTGTGATAGTGAGGGGCTAGGCAAGCTCAGACAGGTAAAGGCCATTTGGCTGTGGGCGGTCATGGCCCTGAGCCTGCAGACAAGGCCTGCAGCACTAGCCCTGCATGCCTTGCGGTCCCTTTGGACCACCAACACTCACTGGCCTCCTCTCTTGGTTTCTGTGATTCCACCTCAGAGAGTTCTTGCCTTTATCACAAGGAAGCCAGGAGAACAAGTTACCTCCTGGGCTTATCTTCAAGCCCAAGGGTATCCTTGCTGCTGGAACAGGAGTCTGTTCCCCCTGCAGTTCCGGCTTTTCCCGTTTGCTCATCTCTCATCAGAGAATTCTGAGCAGAGGAGAGAAGAAGTGGACGAAGGAGAAATTGTACCATGGAGACACCTGTGAAGGGCTGGACTGAGGGATGGGCTGAGGCAGGCATGGGGCTCTTCCTGGACAGCAGGGTTGTGGGGTCTGCTTGTTGCCTTCCAGTCAACAAGACCCTTGGAATTAAAGACCCTTGGAAATCTCTTCCAGCCCCCACATTCTATAATCTTTCTGAAGATTGGTCACATGTGCCTGTGGGCAGTGTAGCCATAATTTATTGTTCTGAAATTTTTTTTTTGAGACTGAGTCTCACTCAACTGTTGCTCAGACTGGAGTGCAGTGATGCGATCATAGCTCACTGCAGCCTCAACCTTGTGGGCTCAAGTAATCCTCCCACCTCAGCCTCCCAAGTAGCTGGGACCATAGGCATGTACCACCACGGCTGGCTAGTTTTTGTATTTTTTGTAGAAACAGGGTCTTGCTATGTTGCCCAGGCTAGTCTCAAACTCCTGGGCTCAAGCGATCTACTTACCTCAGCCTCCCAAAGTGCTGGATTACAGGCATGAACCACCATGGCCAGCCCAAAATACTTTGAAAATGAAAGAAGTCACAGGCATAAACCAGGCCTACCCCCAGGCAAATGGGGAAGTCTGGTCTTTCTACCTAAGGTATTGAGGACAAGGAATGTTTACCCAAATTTTGGTAGATCCAAGATTGAAACCTGGAATTACTGTTCAAACTTTTCCAAACGAAATGGCCACTTCTCAAAGAGAGTTTGACAATCCACTTCTCTGAGTAACATGATAAGATAGACGATAAATCGTAATAGCATGGATCCTTTGCCTAATGTCCCCTGCAGCTGCTCTTCACAGAGGCACGTGCCCTAGGGCATTTTCTGGGGGAAGCAGACACTCCCAGGGGAGAGCACAGAGATAATGCTAAATGGCCTGTTGTACAGAGCGATTCCCGGCAGTGCCACTCCTAAGGGGGAAGCGCGAAGGGCCTTTATCTCTTCCCAGGTGGGAGAGGGGAGGGACGAGTCAGCGGTCACTGATCTCCGGGTAGAGTCCCCTTGTGTCTTGTCTTTTGGGCTGACACCACATGCCTCTGGGAGTTGGGGGCTGGAGTAAGAGGGTGGTACTTACCGTGCTTCCCCGAGACCAGAATGTGGGCACAGGGTCCCGGTTCCCCTTTCCTCCTTCCCGCTGGCTCTGCCATGGGATTATTTTTCAGCATAGGGACAGGTTTCAGGGCAGCGCAGGGCTTAGGGGCAGCCCACTCTTACTTGGGGTGTAATTCAGTGAGCCTACACAGAGGCAGGGTTCCTCTCCTAGTTCCTCAGGTGAGGTGAGCGAGTTTCTGGGATGAGGCCTCAGGAACCCCCTCTGTAACCTTGAGACATCAGAGACAAGTGTCCATGGGTGACCAAAAACCCTTGACCTCCCAGGAAGGATGGTGTATGTGTGAAGCCAGAGACCAAAGCATCAGGTGTGGAATCTGTTGGGAGCACTGGTTCCCTGAACTGCAGGCAGTTTTGCCAGGCCCTGCACCACAGTCCATCAAATCCAGCCAACCTTTAACTTCAATACGTAGCTTAGCTTTGTGCCAAAAATAAACACTTGTGAAATCATAGATTTTGTAAATACTTTATTACACAAAGAAGATAGTGGCAGGGCGCAGTGGCTCACGCCTGTAATCCCAGCACTTTGGGAGGCCGAGGCAGGCGGATCACGAGGTCAGGAGATCAAGACCACGATAAAACCCCGTCTCTACTAAAAATACAAAAATTAGCCGGATGTGGTGGCGGGCGTCTGTAGTCCCAAGCTATTTGGGAGGCTGAGGCAGGAGAATGGCGTGAACCAGGAGGCAGAGCTTGCAGTGAGCCGAGATCGCACCACAGAACCTCAGCCTGGGCGACAGAGCCAGACTCTGTCTCAAAAAAAAAAAAAAAAGAAGATAGAAGCACTTGATATATATGGACACGTGTATTAAAAAATACGTGACTATTAAACTTAAAAAAAATTTATCCAGCCAGGCACGGTGGCTCACACCTGTAATCCCAGCACTTTGGGAGGTCGAGGCAGGCAGATCACAAGGTCAGGAGTTCGAGACCAGCCTGGCCAATATGGTGAAACCCTGTCTTCATGAAAAATACAAAAATTAGCCAGGCATGGTGGCGGGCGCCTATAGTCCCAGCTACTCTGGAGGCTGAGGCAGGAGAATTCCTTAAAACCAGGAGGCGGAGGTTGCAGTGAGCTGAGATCACGCCACGTCACTCTGGCCTGGGTGACAGAGTGAGACTCGGTCTCAAAGAAAAAAATAAATAAATATTTATCCATGGGCCTCCCAGAACCATCTCACCATTTGGGAAAACAGGTGTAGTGATCTGAGCTCAGGCACCAGCAGGGGAGGGGAGGGAGAGAACAGAGTGAGGCTGGGGAGTTGGGGAGTTACTCTCCCAGCTCCTTCTCTGTGGAGTCATCCTGGGCTGGCTGTGTCCCTCTTTCAAAGCCACAGCGCCTGCCAGGGAGGCCTCCCTTATGCCAGCCCTTATGGGGCCTGGTGCCTGTTCCCTCCTTGCTTCTTCTTCTTCTTCTTTTTTTTTTTTCAATTGAGACAGAGTCTTGTTCTGTCACCCAGGCTGGAGGGCAGTGGCACTATCTCAACTTACTGCAATCTCCGCCTCCCAGGCTCAAGCGATCCTCTCACCTCAGCCTCCTGAGTAGCTGGGATTATAGGTATGTGTCACCATGCCTGGCTGATTTTTGTATTTTAGTAGAGACAGGGTTTCACCGTGTTGGCCAGGCTGGTCTCGAACTCCTGGCCTCACAGGATCCGCCTGCCTCGGCCTCACAAAGTGCTGGGAGTGCAGGCGTGAGCCACTGCGCCCTGCCAAAGATTTTTTTTTAACTGCTGCAATACATTTAATACCTTGCTAACACATTGTTCTGATGATTACCTAAAAATGGAGAAGTTAAAATTTCAAAAGTGACACATACCTTGTAGATAGTAATTAATTTGTCTCTCACCTTCTCTAAACTATGTCTTTTACCACCTGGTAACAGAGCAGCATGGTGTGAAGGGAGAGTGGGCTTTGATACAGACGGAACCAATCTCCTAGACTGAAGAACTGTGTGGCCTGGGGTAAACTGTGTAAGCTATCTGAGCTTCGGTTTCCTCATCTGAAATATAGAATGATAATGTCTCTCTGTCTTCCAGAGATATTAAAGATAAGTGCATAATAGTAAGTGACGAATAAAAGATTGCTATCAGGCCAGACAATATATTGGAGCTTATTTTTACAAGTCTTTTTGGGCTGCATTGTCCTCTGCTTGGTTTCTTGTGGGTACATGTCTCGCCTCCCAAACTAGACAGTGAGCACCTTAAGGCTGCCTTCTGTCCGCTCAGCCCGAGGACGCAGCCCACCAACAATGCTCCATGAATGTCAGGTAAGCAGTACATTGATGCACCTTTTGTCCATCGTTATTATATGAAGAGGGGAAAAAATAAACAAAGACTGGAAACATTTTTCCATTCAGGAAGAGGTTGGTGACACCAATGAGCCTTCCACAAGCAAAGTGTCAACAGGAGAGATAATGACACTACCACTTCCAAACGCCCTTCCAGCTCATTCCAAAAATGGAAAAAACACAGGATCTGGAGATGAAGCCCGCTGTTCTCACCTCCCTCCACAACCCAACCCCGGGCACCAGCCCGGAATGGAAAACATTCCATATAGAGGCTCAGGAGCATGGTCTGTCCCAGGCAAGGCCCTCGGACCCATTTCTAAAGAGTTGAAGAGTCACAGGAGAAAGAGGAAAGGGAGGAAGAGGAAACCTCAACCTTTCAGTTACATTCACTCTTCTGCCTCGTAAAGACCAAACACATTTTCCCAACTCCTTACTCCTTACTTATTGGAAGGCCGAGAAGGGTAGATTGCTTGAGCTCAGGAGTTCGAGACCAGTCTGGGCAACATGGCAAAACCCCATCTCTACAAAAAACACAAAAATTAGCTGGGCATAGTGGCATGCACCTGTAGTCCTAGCTCCTCAGGCAGTTGAGATGGGAGGATCACTTGAAATTGGGAGGTTGAGACTGCAGTGAGCCAAGATCACACCACTGCATTCCAGTCCGGGCAAAAGAGTGAGACTCTGGTCAGGCATGGATGCTAGAAAGCTCTTGGGTAAAACTGGTCATTTTGTGGTTGTGGGATCAGATATTCACACAAGGCCAAAATATCACCCTCCAAAGGCCACCTCCAGGTCCCTGGCCCTACCTGGCTGTTCTGTCCTTAGGCTACTACTTTGTCAGTGCTATGCCCTATTTTCTCCAGCCGTCAGCTTCTAGGCTTTCCAGTTTTCTCCATGGATGATGGGGCAATGAGTTGCCAGGCCGATGGGATTCAGCCCCAAGACCCAGACAAGGGGGAAGAGAGAGCAGTAGGAGGCCCCCAAATCAGGATAAAGCCTCATTTGTGGGCACAGCAGTGCTGCCAAGGCTATTTCCGGGTCAGGCCTGCTCCCTGCACATGTCCTGTGGGCTCTGACAGGATAAGAGCATGACAACGGCTGGGCCACAGTTTATTGCTACACACCTGGGTTTCCCCGACTCTCCCTACCAGCCAAATAACCCCTCGAAGACCTGGTGCAACTGTTATTCTGATTGAGGGAGCAGATGAGCAAATTGAAACCTCAGAAGCAGCACCTGTTCCCAAGGAAATACCCCTCCCCCACCGTTGGCGCTCCTGCTGGCCAAGATTTCATTTTCAGTGTGGGCAGGCTGCTCAGTGCCATGTTTTCCTCCTTCCTCCCCAGGGATGGTGGTAAAAATGCATGATTTCCAGGCTCCCACGTGGCTGCAATGACTCCTTGTGTTTTTTCACTGCATACCCTCATTGTCACAGTTTTGGCGTCCTATAACCTGCACATACTGCCAAAATCCATTCTTGCCTTCCAAAGCTTTTTCAAATTCTGATCAATCAGGTCAAAATTATTAGTGTCACAATCAAAAGAGTATCTGAAAATTTAAAGCTGAAAAAATTTGAAAAGCACAAAACTTGAATTCTATCCTTTTTTTTTGAGACAGAGTCTCTCGCTCTGTCACCCAGGCTGGGAGTGCAGTAGCACAATCTCTCTGCTCACTGCAAACTCTGCCTCCCAGGTTTAAGCCATTCTCCTGCCTCATCCTCCTGAGTAGCTGTGATTTCAGGTGTGTACCACTACACCTAGCTAATTTGTGTGTTTTTAATACAGACAGGGTTTCGCTGTGTTGGCCAGGCTAATCTCAAACTCCTGGCCTCAAGTGATCTGCCTGCCTCGGCCTCCCAAAGTGCTGGGATTACAGGTGTGAGCCACCACGCCCAGCCTCTATCCTTGTTTTTAAAGCTATACTACAACTTTCTGGTCTTTTTATTTCTTGCTGTTTTTGTTGACTTTTTTTTTTAAACAAAACAGGATCTCACCTTGTCGTCCAGGCTGGAGTACAGTGGCACAATCACGGCTCACTGCAGCCTCAACCTCTGAGCTCAGGTAGTTCTCCCACCTCAGCCTCCCGAGTAGCTGGAACTATAGGTGTGTACCACCATAGCCCACTAAGTTTTTAAAATTTTTTTGTAGAGATGGGGTCTCACTATGTTACCCAGGCTGCTCTTGAACTCCTGGGCTCAAGCTATCCTCCCATCTCAGCCTCCCGAAGTGCTGGGATTATAGGCATGAGCCACTGCACCCAGCCTAAAGCTGTACTCCAACTTTCTATAGTGTGTACTCGAGTTTGAGGCTGAACAATTCTGAGGTGATATGGTTTGGATCTGTGTCCTCACCAAATCTCATGTCGAATTGTGGTCCCCAGTGTTGAAGGTGAGACCTGGTAGGAGGTGGTCGGATTATAGGAGTGAGTTTCTCATGAATGGGTTGGCACCATCCCCTTGGTGCTGTTCTCCTGACAGTAGGTGAGTTCTCACAAGATCTGGTTGTTTAAAAGTGTGCAGCACCTCTCCTCTCCCTGCCCCTGCACTCCCGCTCTCCCACACCTTGCTCCTGCTCCTGCCATGTTAAGACGTCTGCTCCCTCTTTGCCTTCCACCATGATTGAAGGCCTCCTGAGGCCTCCCCAGAAGCAGAGGCTGCTATGCTTCCTGTACAGCCTGCAGAACTGTGAGTCAATTAAACCTCTTTTCTTTATACATTACTCAGTCTCAGGGATTTCTTTTTTTCTTTTTTTTTTTTTTTGTGACAGAGTCTCACTCTGTCACCAGGCTGGAATGCAGTGGCGCAATCTTGGCTCACTGCAACCTCTGCCTCCTAGGTTCACGCGATTCTCCTGCCTCAGCCTCCTGAGATACTGGGACTACAGACGTGCACCACCACGCCCAGCTAATTTTTGTATTTTTAGTAGAGACAGGGTTTCACCATGTTGGCCAGGATGGTCTTGATCTCTTGACCTCGTGATCTGCCTTCCTCAGCCTCCCAAAGTGCTGGGATTACAGGCGTGAGCCACCGCACCCGGCCCCCAGGCTCAGGTATTTCTTTTTTTTTTTTTTTTTTTTTTGAGACGAAGTCTCGCTCTGTCGCCCAGGCTGGAGTGCAGTGGCCGGATCTCAGCTCACTGCAAGCTCCACCTCCCGGGTTCACGCCATTCTCCTGCCTCAGCCTCCCGAGTAGCTGGGACTACACGCGTCTGCCACCTCGCCCGTCTAGTTTTTTGTATTTTTAGTAGAGACGAGTTTTCACCATGTTAGCCAGGATGGTCTCAATCTCCTGACCTCGTGATCCGCCCGTCTCGGCCTCCCAAAGTGCTGGGATCACAGGCTTGAGCCACCGCACCCGGCCAGGTATTTCTTTATAGCAATGCAAAAATGGACTAATATATATGAGGTTACACATTTATATTGATGGGGGTGTAGGAAATACTACCCCAAAATATGGCACTTTGGCGTACTGAGTATTTGAAGCTGAAAGAAATTGAGAAAATCTCAGAAGCAGAAGTCTTTCTGACCTTTTCTCTCTCTCTCTTTTTTGTTTTTTGAGACGGGGTCTTGCCCTGTCACCCAGGCTAGAGTGCAGTGGCGCTATCTCGGCTCACTGCAAGCTCTGCCTCCCGGGTTCACGTCATTCTCCTGCCTCAGCCTCCACAGTACCTGGGACTACAGGCACCTGCCACCGTGCCCGGCTCATTCTTTGTATTTTTAGTAGAGATGAGGTTTCACCTTGTTAGCCAGGATGGTCTCCATCTCCTGACCTCATGATCTGCCTGCCTTGGCCTCCCAGAGTGCTGGGATTACAGGCGTGAGCCACCGCGCCCGGCCTCTGACCTTTTCTCTTGAAGAGCCTTATTTGACAAGTGTTCTGCCCTACACCTGGAAGAAAGGACTATTACACAGACAGGCCAAGAAAAATCTGAACAAACAGGCCAGTTTGTTACCTTTAGATCATACCCTTTTGACCTCCAATCATATTTCTGCACAACTGTCCATAAAAATACAGTTTTCAACCAGGTGCGGTGGCTCACGCCTGTAATCCCAGCACTTTGGGAGGCCAAGATGGGTGTGTCAATTGAAGTCAGGAGTTTGAGACCAGCCTGGTCTCAAAGTGAAACCCCATTTCTACAAAAAATACAAAACTTAGCTGGGTGTGGTGGTGCACACCTGTGGTCCCGGCTACTTGGGAGGCTGAGGCAGGAGAATGGCTTCAACCCTGGAGGTGGAGGTTGCAGTGAGCCAAGATCACGCCACTGCACTCTAGACCGGGTGACAGAGAAACTCCATCTCAAAAATAAAATAAAAAATAATAAAATAAAATAAAAATACAGTTTTCCCTGGGTCTTTGGGTCTTCATTTCTTTATTTCTTTCTTTTTTTTTCCTTTTTTTTTTTTTGAGATGGAGTTTCACTCTTGTTGCCCAGGCTGGAGTACAATGGTGCAATCTTGGCTCACTGCAACCTCTACCTCCCAGGTTCAAGTGATTCTCCTGCCTCAGCCTCCTGAGTAGCTGGGACTACAGGCACCCGCCACCACGCCCGGCTAATTTTGTATTTTTAGTAGATACGGGGTTTCTCCATGTTGGTCAGGCTGGTCTCAAACTCCCGACCTCAGGTGATCTGACCACCTCAGCCTCCCGAAGTGCTGGGATTACAGGCATGAGCCACTGTTCCTGGCTGGGTCTTCATATTTGAATGCTCCTGTGTCACGTAAAACTTGGGTTAAACACATTCGTTGTTTTTCTATTGTTAATCTGTCTTTTGTTATAGGGGTGTTGGCCATAAACCTTGAGATAGGTGAGGAATATATATCTCTTTTCTTTCCTTATTCCTTTTCTTTCCTACAATATTCATTCAAGATACTCAAAATAAGAAAGTCAGTTCAAAATAATAAACTTTTGAAGTTGTGTCTTACCCCAAGATACAAACAGTTAATGTACCTCATTAGTTCTATTTTTTATTGTATGAATTCATACAAAACTATTCTGACAATGATCAAGGATGCTTCCAGGACCTGCTCTCACAGGTTCCCTCACCCCCACCAGCTTTTGGCAAAGATAGTTGTCTAAATAACACTAAATAGTGGCTTTTTTTTTTTTTTACGACCACCTTATTTTATCTTTTAACTTTATCTGAGTCTTATATACAGACCTGCACAACTGGAAAGCTTTTACACATGCTTCAGAATGCGGCAGTATTGCACAATGGTTTGGAGCACGTTCTGTGGTTAAACATGGGATGGAATCCCAGCTCCACCTGGCTCAGTTGTACGGCTCTGAGCAAGTGACTCAACATTCCTGCACATGGGGATCCCCACTGGAAAATGGAGATGGTAACAGGTACCAGCCTCATACCTGGGAGGCACTCACTTCATGCTCACTGCTAGGTTTCTTCTGTTTGTCCTGACCTTGCAGCTTTCCCTAATTGCAATTCCCTGCTACAAACATCACAGATGGAGAACACATGGAGGGAACAAATGTTAGGTAGCCTGCTGAAACCTAGGGCCAAGTTCACCAGTAATCCTGCTAGATTTTAGCATCATAACACCTCTATCTGGCATGGCCCCACCATCAAGGCCCAGATGACCAAAGACACCCAGGAAGGGAATGAAGACTTCTGTTCTTTAAAGCTGTCCTTCTGTCTGTACTTCACTGCCCTCAGCAAACTGCCACTCCATAGCCATATAATCCTGACCCACTTCCTCTGCTTCCACAGTCAACATCTTCTGAGCACCACAGAGGAACCGAATTTGCCCTTACTCCTGGGGTGCTCTCCATGTTGTCCTTGAGGTGCCTCGGGCATGGGCCACCAGTAAGGATTCACCCAGTGAGGATTCAGCTGTCACCTGGAAACTCAAAGTCTTCTCCCCATTGAAAGCTGTTGAGCTCACCTGAGCGGGATCAAGCCAGCTGACATCTGCCCTTTCAGCTAAAAACCAGCTTGCTGCAATAATCAAGATATTTCCACAACATAACTTAATGGGGAGGGGAGGGGGCATTAATCACAGATCATTAAATTATGGTACAGTCATGTGTTGGAATATGACTCAGCCACTTGAAATGATGTGACTAGAGATTATGAAAAAAGATGTTCAAGACAAGTGGAGTGAAACAAAAAGCAGAGTCAAAAGAGTTTGCACAGGTGCTCTGGACTGAATTGTATACCCCCAAATTCATGTGTTGAAGCCCAGGCCCCCTCAACGTGACTGTAATTGGAGACAGGGCCTGTGAGAAGGTGATAAAGGTTAAACAAGCTGGGATCCTAATCCCATAGGGTTAGTGGCCTTATAAGGAGAGGAAGACACATTGGAGCTCTCTCTCTGCCATGTGAGAAGGCCGCCATCTGCAAGCCAGGAAGAGAGGCCTCACCAGGAGCCAAATCAGCTGGCCCCTTGATCTTGGACTTCACAACCTACAGAACAGTGAGAAAAGAACTTTCTGTTGCGTAAGGCACCCAGTCTGTGGTATTTTGTTACGGCAGCCCAAATTGACTAATGAAACAGTGAAATGCAACTTAAAAGTTAAAAAAAAAAAAGTCCCCTGCATGTGTGTTTATCTGTTTTCTACCTGTACATATATGCAGGCGCTGAAAACAGACTAGAAGTAGATACACCAAAATGTTCACGGGGTAATCAGCGCATGGTGGAGTTAGGGATAATTATTTTATTCTTCATTTTGCCTATCAGTATTTTCAATAATGGCTACACATTACTTTTAGAGATGGGGGAAATTAACTCTAGAAGAACGTTAAGCCTTGCCTCACCCCCCGCGTCCTCTTTGGCTTGAGTCACATCTCACAGAGAGAAAGACCAAGGCACGCTGCACCAATGAGCTCCCCCAAGTCATGCTTCCCTTCCCATGTTGTGCTGGCATTCTTTCTCCGAGGAAGAGAATGAGTTTCTAGACAGCAGAGCGGGCCCTTCTCAGGGCCAGGATGGTCCTGGCAGGAGTCTTTCTCTAACACGTCACAACATGTGTTTCTAGTAACTCTGTTTGTGGCTGCTTTCTTCTCTTATCACTCCTCCTCCTGTGACCTTTGCTGGTTGCAGACTTACCGACTGGAGCCAGGTGGATTTGTTTGATTTTTGTTGATGGTTATTAGGAAGAGGAAGTGCCAGAAGGGATTACCTCAAGTTTAAACCTATTTCCAGCAGAGTCCCAGGGCCTTTAATTACACATCTTGGGTCTGTTTGGTAAAGAAGTGGTCAAAGATGTGCTTTTTATCTCCCTAGGAATCTCCTGCGACTGGCAGCATTCCATTTGTGCCTGATGTTCCTGTAAACTCCAGCCACAACTCCTGCGGGGAGGAGGGGCTGTTGTGGAGAATGGGATATGAAGTTGAAGCTGGCGAGAGACCTTTTTTTCCTTTTTTTTTTTTTTTTTTTTTTGAGACGGAGTTTCTCTCTTGTCACTCAGGCTGGTGTGCAGTGGCGCAATCTTGGCTCACTGCAACCTCTGCCTCCCGGGTTCAAGCAATTCTCCTGCCTCAGCCTCCCGAGTAGCTGGGATTATAGGCGTGAGCCATCACACCTGACTAATTTTGTATTTTTCGTGGAGATGGGTTTTATCCATGTTGGTCAGGCTGGTCTTGAACTCCCGACCTCAGGTGATCCGCCTGCCTCAGCCTCTCAAAGTGCTGGGATCACAGGCGTGAGCCACCATGCCTGGCCACATATCTGGGAGTTAAAAGCACCATATCTGGGAGTTCTTGGCCAGGCCATGTCATTTTGGGTACTGACAATAGAGGAAGATTAGAGCTGCACCAGAGAGAGTTGGAATTTTGTTTTCTGGACCGCACTATTGCAGTCCCCAGAAGAGTGTCACGGGTCAGACACTGCTGAACACAAGGATGAGGACAGTTGGAATGCTAAATGCCCAGCCCAGCCCACCCAGCCCAGTCCAAAAGCAGACTGTTTTTCCTTTTCCTTTTTTCCATTTTTTCCTCAGTGAAATAGTAACAGACTATAGGGAGGCAATAGCTGTGTCTGGGACTAGCAAGACACCAGCTCAGCTGCGCAGCAGACAAATGTCACTTTTCTGATACAGGTGGCCCTAATCAGAGAGATCCTACTACAGCTGGTGCTCAAAATAACCTTTTCCACACTCTGATTTACCCAGGCAGGTGAAAGAAGACGGACTCCAGCATTCTGTTCCCCAGAGCATCAGTATGTTGCTCTTCTTTATCTAACTTGCTGGTTAGAGGGATTGCCAAATTATAAAGTTGGTTAAGGTCCAAAATTAAAAAGTTTAACATGTAAAATGCAATTTTATTGGGGAGGATAATGAGGATGCTTTGTTACTGAGGGTCTTAGCCTATTTTGGAATAACAGTGAGGTTAAGAAATTAGGAACGATTCCTCAGCTGCTTTTATTAAAGACATAGCAAGGTAGGTCAAATGCACATACAATTTCAGACAATCAGACTCGAAATTTTCCTTCAGCTTATGCCCCAGAGGGTATGGAATTTAGAGAGGAACGCTGAGTTAAAATGGAAATATGAATAAGTAGGCTTTTCGTTAGAGACCTTTTTTATCCTAGGCTGAGGGACCTTACTGCACAATTCTGCCCCTGGAAGGTTATTTCTTCCATAACCCTCAATATCCCAGCAATATCCTTTCAGCAAAAGCACACAGAGCACAGATTCTTGCCCCAGTGCCTGGAATCCTTCAACCCCCTCCAGGAGAGCTAAGCAACATTCTTTTTCTTGGCATCATTGCCTCATTAGAGCAACTAAAACAGGTCCTGAAAGATACAGGGCGTGGCCTCCACCGTAAGAGTGCCTTCCCTGGAGTCAAACCCAGCCTCCTCTCCGATGCTCTTAGCACCACTCTTCACGACCCTAGCCTGTCCCTGTGCCAGAAGGGCTGCCTGGGGTGGGTGGCATGAGGGGGTATTTTAGTTTACCCACAGGTCTGCTGCAATATAGATATGTAGTCTTTAAATCATACATGAGGGTTTTTTAAAGCATGGCACCAATATACTGATGACACTCTACATGATATGAAGCAGTATTAATACATAGTATTTTTTTTTTTTTTTTTTGAGATGGAGTCTCCCTCTGTTGCCCAGCCCGGAGTACAGCAGTGCACTCTTGGCTCACTACAACCTCCACCTTCCGTGTTCAAGCAATTCTTCTCCACAGGCACACACCACCACACCTGGCTAATGCATTTTTCATTTTAATGGTTACGTAGTTGGTTTAGTGTGGATTTGAGGAAAAAAATAGCACATCAATGGTTATTCCATAGCTATTATTTAGGAATGAGGGTAAGAAATAACATTTAATTAAAAATTTTAAATGGTAAGTAACTTAATAGCATAGGTGATATATAAATAGGGCAAAATTCATGAAGGCTTCACTTTGGGGAAAAGATGTGTCCAGTTTGGGAAAAAGCCACCTATCCCACTCTGTGCCAGTTAGAGAAATTAACCAATGTCTATGAAACACTCGAATAAGTATATTAAAATGCCAAAGGCAGCCTTCCACAGTGCTAACAGATATGGAATCAGAAAGTTGAAGTTCTGATCATAGCTCTATCATTTACTTAGCTCTGTGATCATGGGTAAATTATAACTTTTTTAGAAATAAAAATTCCTATATTCATAAGATTTTCTGAGAATTAAGTGTGATAATATTTATAAAGTATTTAGCACAGCACCTGGCATATAGCAAGTGCTTAGAAAGTAGGAGTGATTATAATTGATGCAAAGGCCTCATTTCTAAGGTAGGCTACCCATGTATTTGCCCTGAAGATTACCCTCAAAGAAGATGCAGCCCAAATAGTACAAGAATATTTAGTCCTTTGATTCATAGGCCAGCTCCCAGAGAAATAGGAATGCAGAGACATTTGCAAACCCCAAAATTGCATACAATTTTAAGACATTAACAGGCCCCCAACTGACACCTCCTTTAACCATAACTATAGACCTGGTAAACTAAGTTGGAGAACCAGGGTAACAAGAGGTATCTCCAACTACTTCCACCATAGGGAGGCCTGGACTCATCCCACCTTCTGGGTGCATTCCTAAGCCAGACTGGTTCTCTCTGGGTGCCTCTTGGTACACAGGCTATCACAGCTTTATCCTCTATGTGGGGCAGAATGCAAATAAGGTCTTGAGGGCCCCTGACACCCTCATCCGCAGTAACTGGCTTGTTCTCCCTGCCCTGGCTCAGTGTAGTACAGCCCAGCCTTGCAATTTAACTCAGTGCTGATGGAGTTGGGTAAACTCGAGTGCCTAGCAAATGTACCTGGAAAACCATGGTCCCTGATAAGCTGCTGATATGGTGTGCTTGTGCTTCCGCCAGTTCTATTTAAACACTGATAGACCCTTGGGCAAACAAGACGCCTTTTGTGCTCTGAGCATCCACAGCTGCCATCCTGAGCCCAATCTGGACATGAGCAAGGCTCACAGTGGGTGGAAGTGAAGGTGGGGAAGAGACAAACTTTTCCTGCATTTTATCAAATATACGCACACAGGCAAAACCAAGCTGATCTTCAACCCTGGGGGTCCGAATCTTTCCCCACACTCCCTACCCTACCTCACAGTGACCTCTCAACAATGGAGATTTAGAAAACATTTTCTAGAAAATGCACTGTAGATCAAGATCATTCAAGCAGGACATGTGGGCTAACCAAAGCCATGACCCACCTGTCACACTAGTAGGAGACAGAAGACTCAACTCACAAAGGAAGGGAAAGCTAATGTGTTTTCCTGCATGCACTGATGCCATCAGAAAGGAAGTTAAGATCAAGCCCAAAGAAACTCCAAGAAAATAAGACTGCTTTGGAGCCTGAGGACAAGGTTTTTTAATTTTTATTTTTACATGACAATTTGAGTTTTGGCTTACTCTGTAAGTAGCGTTTGTAAAGTTATACTTTTTTTTTTTTTTGAGATGGAGTCTCACTTTGGAGTGCAGTGGTGTGATCTCTACTCACTGCAACCTCCACCTCCTGGGTTCAAGTTTCTCCTGCCAGAGCCTCCCAAGTAGCTGGGACTATAGGCATGTGCCACCATGCCCAGCTAATTTTTGTATTTTTAGTAGAGATGGGGTTTCACCATGTTGGCCGGGCTGGTTTCAAACTCCTGACCTCAGGTGATCAGCCCACCTCGGCCTCCCAAAGTGCTGGGATTACAGATGTGAGCCATCAGGCCCAGCCTGTAAAGTTGCACTTTTGAATTTAATTTTTTTCTTGAATATTAATGTGGATTAGAGACTTGCTCATGACAATTTAGTTCTGGCCAAGCAGTTTGGTTATCACCTGGGAGGTTGTTACAAACGCAGAATCACAAGCCCCAGTCTAGACCTCCTAAACTAGAACCTGAATTTTATCAAGCTTCCCAGGTAGTTTGTATGCATATTAAAGTGTGAGAAGGACTAGATTCGAGCATTTATCTATAAAGCTACTAGAAAGGTATACTGAATAACAGTAAATGATTATAGCTTCCTTTCAGATTTGCAACAGATTTTGATCTAAATATTGAGTATAAAAAAATAAAAGTTCAATTTAAAGGATGAGACTAATAACAATCATGACTTCTCAAATCTAAGTGAATATTTCCTACAGATAACTCAATATATATGACCTCAACTGGGTAGCTTTAGTCACTCTTTGCTAACATAAACACATGCTCTTCCCATGAAGGTTCACATCTGTATACATTATAATTGCTGGCATTTTAAGAGGCTAATGAAACACTCTATTTTGCGCTATTGACAGAAGGCAGATTTCTAAAAATCAGAGTTAAGATGTTCCATAATAAACATGGGTTAACTTTGTAAAATAAAAAGAGGAGGGGGCAGGGGTGATGGTAGGGGGAGAAGTATTGGTTAGTGGTCAAGAGTGCCTTGATTTGTATTCTTGCTCTATCCACTGTGTGACCTGACCCGTTACTGCACCTCTCTGGGAGCCAGCTCCTTTAGTGTAAAACAGGGATAATAGCGCTGTTGCTGTTCAGTTCTGGAGGGTTAAGAGATTCTGCATGAAAAGGACTGTAGCAGCACTTGAACACAATAAATATTGAATACATGTAAGCTATTAATATGAAATTAGAATTGAAATCCTGTCTCGAGATACATTTTGCTTAATTGAGAGAACTTGCCCTGTCTCTGTCCAGCACTTGATCTGACTCTTAGCTAGAAAGATGAATACTATCAGCTGTGCCTATCTCACTGGCTTAGAGAAAGGATTAAAAAAAACCTGCAGTACAAGCTGGGAGTGGCGGTGGGGGCACTGAAGCCATGCTCCAGGTGAGGTGGGGAGGCACACTGACGGAGGGGTATGAGCCCACCTCATGGGGAACATGCACAAAGAAGAAAACATCTCAGGCTGCTGTGGGAAGGCAGATGTCCTGTGCCTGCAGTCCAGAATCCCCCCCAGTTCCCACCCTCAATAAAGGGAACCCTGTGGGAAGAGAAAGGAATGTGTTAAAAGTGTAGATCAAGAAGGGACAGGAGAATAAAAAGAAATGGAAGCAGGTGCACACACAGGAAAGATGATGAGTGTTCTATTGTTAAGAATTCATGCTCTAACAACACAAACCAAATTAATCCCAGCCTCCCCACTTAAGAACGGTAAGGGGCAAGTCAGTTAACATGAGTCTCCATTTTTTTAAAGTATAAAACAAGGATCATAGTTTTATATCCTACCTCAAAGGATTGGGGAGATGATTAAATGTACCTGTGAAGAATAAAGCAGAGTACTTCGCACATGATAAATGCTCAATAAATGGTATTCATTACTGTCCATCTATGATATGCATCTGCAACACAAAAATATACATGTTTACTGTAGGTTTAATCCCAGGATCAAGGAATTTGACGTGAACTTCCAATCAACAGAGAAACCAGGTCTCTTTTGGATGCCCTATGGATGAAAGAAGACCACGGGTATAGGAAGCCTTTGTCATAATTGTTGCAAAAGTCTAATTAGTCCTCTTAGCAATGAAGCAATGGAAAAAAGAGGTATTAGAAGTTGGCTTTAAAAACACCATCATCGAGACCGGTTGTGGTGGCTCACACCTGTAATCCCAGCATTTTGGGAGGCTGGTGGGGGGGGTGGGGCGGATCACTTGAGGTCAGGAGTTCGAGACCAACCTGGCCAAAATGGTGAAGCTCCATCTCTACTAAAAATACAAAAATTAGCTGAGTGTGGTGACGGGCGCCTATAATCCCATCTACATGGGAGACTGAGGCAGAAGAATCACTTGAACCCAGGAAGTGGAGGTTGCAGTGAGCTGAGAAGGCAGCATAGCATTCCAGCCTGGGTGACAAGAGGGAAACTCTGTCTCAAAAAAAACAAAAACAAAAACATCATGCGGCATTTGTCAGAACGAGCTGAAAAGCAGAAAAAGACAAGATAATCTACAGTGCAACAAAAGACTATTTACAAAATTTAACATCTGACATAAATAGAACGGCTTAAGAGACCTCATCTCACTGGGCTGTGCCAGTATGCTAGTACTACCTATGTAAAAATAAATTCACAAAAACAAGTCTGAAAAAGAACAAACAGTTGATTTTCGGAGATAGTAGGATTAGAAAGTGACTTTTTAGATGTGCTCGTAACTTTTGCAAAATCAGGGCATTTTGAAACCCCTGTAAGATTGAAGGAGGAAAAAAAATGTATAATGGTCTAACAGTTTTAGGCAAAGTAAGAGATGAGTTGAGTGTTTACCTAGGGCAGTGGTTTTCAAGCCATTTTTTTCAGCTGCAGAACGCTTTTTATAAAACAAAACCTGAGATCCCAAATAAAGTACTGTGAGTAAATTCATTTATATATTGTTTTAGTATTTGTTCATGTCTGTAAATGAGAGCACAAATAACCACACAATTGAACACACATTTGAAAATATATTTTATTACATGATTAAGGCTGTTTTTTAAAGATAAAATTCCAAATAAAAGCTTACAGAATCCTAGTGTTTTGTGGAAGGTAATTCAGAAGCATCAAAAGGATTATGAAATTTGGGACTAGCCAGGTGCTTCTCCATGGAGGCCCGAGGGTTGTCACAGATTCATGCAGATGCCATTGGAAGTGATCTGTGTAGTAAGAGAGAGCAAAGAGCAGAGGATACCCCAATGCTTTCTGTTTAATGGCCAAGCCAAACTAGTACTGAAGGGGCATGAAGTGGTGAGCCTGTGAACACTGTGACAAATGCCACAACTATGAAAAGCTCCCCAGACCCCCCAATAAAGGGGAAAACAGGCAGGCCCTATCTGGACAGGCTTGGATTGGCAGGGCTGGGGTGGGGGGCACAGACACAGGCTGGAACCATCTATCCAGGGGCATTCAGGAGCATTCCCTGGAGAGCTTCAGGAAGAGAAAGCAGGTATGTGGTTTTCTTGTTGGATGTGGCTAGATGGGATGCGAAGATAGAAAGTAACTAGGGTTAGGCCGGACGCGGTAGCTCACGCCCGTAATCCTAGCACTTTGGGAGGCAGAGGCGGACAGATCACCTGAGGTCAGGAGTTAGAGACCAGCCTGACCAACATGGTGAAACCCCGTCTCTACTAAAAATACAAAAGTTAGCCAGGCGTGGTGGCGGGTGCCTGTAATCCCAGCAACTTGGGAGGCTGAGGCAGGAGAATCACTTGAACCCAGGAGGCGGAGGTTGCAGTGAGCCAAGATCGCGCCATTGTACTCCAGCCTGGGTGACAAGAGTGAGATTTCATCTCAAAACAAACAAACAAAAAAACTAAAACAAAACAAAACAAAAGAAGTAACTAAGGATCAAATGGCCCATGGCAAGATTTGGAGATGAGAAAGGGAAAGTGGCCACTGAGAAAATGGCCCTATCTACAGCTGTGTAGGAATTTATGACGGAGAAGTAACAAGAGTGATCTAAGCAGCAGTGGAAACAGGGGGATGGGGAGGTGTGGAGAGGCCAGCAAAGAAGACATGGAAAGGGCAAGGAAAGTAGCAGAGAATGTAAGGCCAGTGCAGAAAGAAACAAAGCAAAGGATAAGAAGTTCAAAGGCTGCTTTGAAGACCTAAATCCATACAAAGATAGTATATGGCAAGTCTTGTAATGTAATACAAATGGACTAAGCAAAAAAGAGGCCAGAGTTTCAGCCTATAGAACTCAGGAAAGGAAATGAGAATCAAAGTTTATTGAATTTATAGAGTGTTTTGATGTTGCTGAGTGTTGAAAAATTATTTGCCAGGGGAGGGAGACTTTGGTTGCTTGGTGGTAAAGAACGCAAAATAATCCCTTTTATAGTGATCTGTGAAGATGAAATGAACATGTATATAAGTTCCTACATAAACATATGATAGTTACCAGAAAAGCAAGAGTAAACCGCATTCTCATCTGGGCTGCAGGAATTTAGGAGGATAAGAACGGTCTGATTTATCAGGGATGGCCTAATGACATTTAGGAAAGAAGGAATGAGGAAAGGCAGGGTTTATGACAGCTATATGGTCCTAAGAAGGAAATGAATTCCCTTGATTTGAATTATAGGTTTGGGCTTTTCATGTCGTGCCCTTAGACCCAATACTCTAGCTGATCAGCTGTGAAGAGCTGTTAGCTAGATGCTGGGCACTTTACCTCCCTAAAAATGGCCCTGTGAGAAAATATTCCAGCACATGGATTAGAAAATCAAAGCTTGGATGCGGCATGCAAATGACCCAAGATTACACAACCAGTAAATGGGGAGCGAGGGCTCAAGCCCTAGGCTAACAGTCACAAGTCCCCTTGGCAGCTGGTTTTCTAGGTCGTGGCTGCATAGAACCCTGAGATGTTCCCCCTCCATCCTTTTGGCCCTTTTGGGGGTGGCCTCTTCAAGTGGTAGTAGTCTCTCCTTTGAGGGCATTTGGTTTTGCAAACATCTTTAAAAGTGCCCTTCTGGTGAAAATTAAGTTAGCAGCAAGCTTGAAAAGTGTAAAAAGCTTCTTCCATCACTATGCAAACAAAGCAGAAAAACATTACATATTAAGATTTCTTGGACAGGAAAGAACATTGTCTCCTACCAGTCTCCTCCCAGACTAGAACCTCCTTGTGTTCAGGGGTTGTCTTGTACAAACCTTTGTATATACTACATCCAGCATAAGGTCATGTATGTCATAACTGGCTAATAAGATAGTTTTTATCAAACAAAGGCCCAAAACAACTATATGCAAGAAGGCAGAGCACAATTATTTATAATATATAGAAACTATATTTTTCAAAGTAGAGCATCACTTCTAACACAGGTGATTATACAAATTCTAACTGCAATTCTTTCTGAGGGGAATAAAATACTATGGATGGAGGCAAAGCCAAGGATACATAGAATTTGAAGATGTAGGGAACGTTTCTTGGCTTCTCTTCAGCTGTCTGATGTCACCAAAGAAGTGGGCTGGCTTGGATAAACTAATGACCTCTGTTTGGCCCTGTGTTCCTAAAAATTTTATGGGAAGGTCACTAATAAACTAAGTGTGTAAATGCTCCACCATCTAGTTAAAAAATAACTGCTACTGGAGCTGACTTATACTACACATTTTCTGCAAAACACATTTACTTACCTTTCCTTCTAATAAAATACACCCAGCAATAAATAAAAGGCAGTAAAAAGTATCCATGGCTTGCTATTAAACTTGAAATATTTTTAATGACAGGTTTTAGTATACTGTTTTTGGAAGGATCAGGTATTTGAAAATAAGCACCCAATGAGGACATGAGTAAGATTGGCACCAAGGTACAAATATAATAATTTGTCCCAAGTACAGTGTCTGTACTCAGAGAATTTAAATGTCTACCCATGAGAGATCAGATTGCACTTTAAAATGGTCAATACACTTCTAGCAATGAGTCACTTGTATAAAAATGTCACTATAAAGCATATTATAGTCTTTTTGGGTTTTTTGGTTTTTGTTTTTTCAAGTTTAAACCACAGTCTAGGCCGGGCGCGGTGGCTCAAGCCTGTAATCCCAGCACTTTGGGAGGCCGAGACGGGTGGATCACGAGGTCAGGAGATCGAGACCATCCTGGCTAACACGATGAAACCCCGTCTCTACTAAAAAAATACAAAAAACTAGCCGGGCGAGGTGGCGGGCGCCTGTAGTCCCAGCTACTCGGGAGGCTGAGGCAGGAGAATGGCATAAACCCGGGAGGTGGAGCTTGCAGTGAGCTGAGATCCAGCCACTGCACTCCAGCCTGGGCGACAGAGCGAGACTCCGTCTCAAAAATAAATAAATAAATAAATAAATAAACTACAGTCTAGTGGATTTAGTTCTTCATGTTTTTGCCTAAGTGCTACAATGGCAAGGAAAGAGGCTTTGGAATTTCAGAATTTTTTTTTTTCTTTTTTGTAAAGAAAACCTCTCAAGAGGGTATCCAACTACTTTTTGGAGACATAAACATAGGTAAAGCAAAGTGACCCAAATAAAGGAAGAATGAATATATATATATATCTTCATTCTTAAATATATTCTTCAATTTAGGCCAATTCTCTTTTACGAGCTCCTTGCAATTAGCTGGCAATCTTATCCTGTGGGTCTGAAGGATTAAAGCAGGAGCAAAGAACAAAAGGAACTGATCTGCTCCACTCCTCCATCGGTCCTTTCTGAACAAATCAGACTTCATCTCCTCCAGCGCCTCCTTACCACCTCATCTTCTTTCCCCTACCCATAGTCCCTTAGGGGAAGGGCTGTTAACATGAGAAAATGCTACATAAATGAAATTCCTTCAGAATCAACATAGGTTTGAAAATGGTTCCAGAAACTAGAGGTGTTTTTTTTTTTTTTTTTTTTTTTTTTTTTTTTTTTTGAGACGGAGTCTCGCTCTGTCACCCAGGCTGGAGTGCAGTGGCCGGATCTCAGCTCACTGCAAGCTCCGCCTCCCGGGTTCACGCCATTCTCCTGCCTCAGCCTCCCGAGTAGCTGGGACTACAGGCGTCCGCCACCTCGCCCGGCTAGTTTTTTGTATTTTTTAGTAGAGACGGGGTTTCACCATGTTAACCAGGATGGTCTCGATCTCCTGACCTCGTGATCCGCCCGTCTCGGCCTCCCAAAGTGCTGGGATTACAGGCTTGAGCCACCGCGCCCGGCTTTTTTTTTTTTTTGAGACGGAGTCTCGCTCTGTCGCCCAGGCTGGAGTGCAGTGGCCGGATCTCAGCTCACTGCAAGCTCCACCTCCCGGGTTTACGCCATTCTCCTGCCTCAGCCTCCCGAGTACCTGGGACTACAGGCACCCGCCACCTCTCCCGGCTAATTTTTTATATTTTTTAGTAGAGACGGGGTTTCACCGTGTTAGCCAGGATGGTCTCGATCTCCTGACCTTGTGATCCGCCCATCTCGGCCTCCCAAAATGCTGGGATTACAGGCTTGAGCCACCGCGACCGGCCCTAGAGGTGGTTTTTATGGTTTTCTCATTTTGGAATTCTGGGCAAAGCACAGCTTTTTTGGATCACTGAATCTTTAAAAAAATATGTAGCAGTAGGTAATAAGCCACCCAAATTAAGTTTACAAGAAGTTTAGATGTACTCCTTTCCCTCTTGCAGAAAATTGAGGACAATGCTCCCAGTAGGTCACTACATTAAAGGAAGCATAGCCTGGGAATGGCACACATGACATCTATTGAACTTACTGTTCCATCTGTCACTGACATGGGCCACATACAAATCTCTAGAGCTCTTGGGGTCTTTAAGGGGCCTGCTAATCCATTGCTTTTCCTTTACCCTTAAGTCATTCCAAATAGGAGGATCTATTCTGTGTTTAAAGACTTCCAAGGAAGAGTCCACAATCAATTAACCAAATACTTAGAAATTAATTTCCCTGTGGCCTTTCCCTATTGCTCTGAATGCACATTCCTTCCTATAGTCCTGCCGTTCTGAAGAGGAACATATTGTGGCCATGAGCTTTGAGACCTATATAAGGACAAAATAATTCTCAATCTCACCCAACCATCAATTCCATGATTTTTTTTTTTTTTAAGATGGAGTCTCACTCTGTTGCCCAGGCTGGAGTGCAGAGGCACAATCTTGGCTCACTGCAACCTCCGCCTCTGGTTCAAGCGATTCTTCTGTCTCAGCCTCCCAAGTAGCTGGGGACTATAGGTGGGCACCACCACATCCGGCTAATTTCTGTATTTTTAGCAGAGACAAGGTTTTGCCATGTTGGCCAGGTCTCAAACTCCTGACCTCAGGTGATCCTCTCACCTTGGCCTCCTAAAGTATTGGGATTACAGGCGAGAGCCACCGCACTCAGCATTCATCAAATTTTTTTTTTTTTTGAGACGGAGTCTCACTCTGTCGCCCAGGCTGGAGTGCCGTGGCACGATCTTGGCTCACTGCAAGCTCCGCCTCCTGGGTTCACGCCATTCTCCTGCCTCAGCCTCCCAAGTAGCTGGGACTACAGGTGCCCGCCACCATGCCTGGCTAATTTTTTTTGTTTTTAGTAGAGACGGGGTTTCACCATGTTAGCCAGGATGGTCTCAATCTCCTGATCTTGTAATCCACCAGCCTCGGCCTGCCAAAGTGCTGGGATTACAGGCATGAGCCACCGTGCCCGGCAAAATTTTTTAATGAAAAATTACTTCATAATTTTTTTTTTTTTTTTTGAGACGGAGTCTCGCGCTGTGTCACCCAGGCTGGAGTGCAGTGGCGCGATCTCGGCTCACTGCAAGCTCCGCCTCCCAGGTTCAGGCCATTCTCCTGCCTCAGCCTCCGAGTAGCTGGGACTACAGGCGCCCGCCACCACGCCCGGCTAGTTTTTTTTGTATTTTTAGTAGAGACGGGGTTTCACCATGTTAGCCAGGATGGTCTCGATCTCCTGACCTCGTGATCCGCCCGCCTCGGCCTCCCAAAGTGCTGGGATTACAGGCTTGAGCCACCGCGCCCGGCCTACTTCATAATTTATAAAGTGTAGATACAAATGTACTGCACTCAACCTTCTATGGAAGTGAAGATGAGAGATAAGTACTTACTTACCCATTATCCTTGCCCTCATTTGGAAGCTCTGTGGAACTGCTATAGAAACTAAGTCTATCTATAATTCAATGAGGTGGACATTGGAGAAGAAGAAAAAAAAAAAAAATATATATATATATATATATATATATAATTCCAATACCTAAATCTAGAGAACTGCTAAATCAGAGAAGAGCTTACGGACAAAAACAGGTTATACAGATTCAACTCACTTCACACATAGTCTCAGGGACAAAATATATAATTAACCAAAAAGAGGAAAAAAAGATGATTTTTGTCCTACAGACAACCATGCGTATACAGATCTAGGGCTTGAGAGTCACTGAGTCAAACCTAGAAAAATATGTACTACTAATTTTGCTTCTTCAGGTCACCTGTGCCCACTATTTTCATCAACTATACAGTATCAAAGCATACCAGTAATAAATAAAAATACATAAAAAGTAATAAATAGTTGGTGAAAATGTTGATCCATCTGATTTCTCTGCAATCACTGATTTATCTGCAATCTGTTAAAATATAAACTGGAAATAAATCAAATACATGAAAATCTTCAGTGTTGATAATCAGAGAAAAAAGCAACATATTAAAATGACATCCAAACAGAGGAACTGCCAAATACGGCCTATGAAATGTTCTGTCAAAATAAAGATGTGGAATCAGGAAGCAGATGGCAAAATTCTTTCTAAAACCCCACTTAAGTAGCATTTTAGGCATTTCTGACGGTTCTGCAAATGAAAAGAGGGAAGTTTCATCAAGAATAACTCTAGCCCAGTTATGATGATAGGTTGCTCCAATCCTCTCCAACTTGGCACAGGAAGTATCTGGCTTAAATGGGGGAGGGGAAGTGAGAGGCAAAGCAGCTCTCAGCAGGGGACACGAATGCAAACCCAGCTATGCAAGGTGAAAATCACTCTAGCTTTGGCATTTTGGATGAATTTCATTAGAATCAGGCTGGGTTTCATAACCAGAAGGCAGAACTTCCTTAGTTTTATGCTTTTTCTAATAATGCTTTGTCAGGGAAATCATCTTCTCTATTTTAGAGATTTCTTTTAGATTTTTGACCTATTTTCTTGTTTCCCAGGCTGCGTATATCACTCGTGAACCTTCCAGACAACTGAAGAATGACAATGAATACTGCCATCTTCCCAGAGCTCCAGCACTAATCTTTGTTAAGACTTAGAGGAAACCACTTTTCTCAGTTTTGATGTCTATGAATCTGCAATCACTAATGAATGGGGAAAAGTCTGTGAAACATTTCCTACATAAATGATTAAAATTAGCTGCTTTTAGAGCAGAATGAACAACATACAAAGCAGGTTGGACGACTTCTATTTCACACAATTGCATCTCAGTTTCTGACCTAGGTAAAATCCTGCATAAATGCAAGAGAATCCTCTATATTCATATGTTCTGTATTCAGGTTTAAGAGATGTGAATTTACATTTACATTTTATTAATTCATCAACTGATAAACTTAAGAATTAAAACTCTCAAAATCAGAAGACAATGCTTTTTGGTAAAGAAAAAAAGAAACAGGCTTTAGTAAAAACAGGTATAAAAATTAACCCAAAGCCTTTGAGTAACGTATTTATCCTACAAGTAGAAAATTCCGAGAATAACTGGAGGACTGAGGGGATTAAAATGCCATGCAGTAGATGGACTATTTCAGATTTTATAGTCAGGGAAACTGGCCTTGGGAGGACAGCTCTCAATTCATATACTTTACATAAGAGCAGTTCTTTCCATAGGCCATAAAGTTGTAGGTGATACAATAAACTGGGTTATAAAATAGCTTCTTTTTAGAATGGAGATGATACAAAATCAATTTCTACAACCATCATTTCCTCCTGAAAACCTCTTTTACATTCAACCTAAACTTACTCTCCCTTTTGGGAATTCCCAGTGTATTTCTATGAGATGTCTTCCACGTTAATAGCAGGGCCTACAAAGAACCAACGTGCAGACGCTACTTGTCAAAGAGCGCTTTCTGTAGGTAGTCTAAAAGAACACAACTATACACATACACAAACGTGTACAGGTAAATGCAAAAGGAAAAAGGAGATGCAAGAGTACTGTACTACTGCTTTAACAAATGCTCTCACCCAATCCACCTTATCCATCTTATAGGCTAGAAATACTATTTAGGCTTTAAAATATGCAAAAAAAATTTTTTTTAAATATACAAACCATCTGTGGAAGCATATTTTGCCTTCTGCTATGACCCTCATCATCCCTCAGATCATATTCTAAAAGCCTGAGAGGTGAAAATCTTCTAAATAGCTGAACCACCCACAGAACCTGAAAATTATACATTTTGCACATGATTAACCTATATTCACCACTGAGGTTTAACCAAGAACCAGATTCAGGTAGGTAATAGGGGTCACAATTACTTTTTCATAAAATATACCCTCCTACTGGCCAGGTGAGGTGGCTCACACCTGTAATTCCAGCAGGCCGAGGCAGGCGGATTCCTTGAGCCCAGGAGTTCAAGACCAGTCTGGGCAACACGGCAAAACCCTGTCTCTACTAAAAATACAAAAATTAGCCGGGTGTGGTGGCACATGCCTGTAGTCCCAGCTACTCGGGAGGCTGAGGTGGGATGACTTGAGCCTGGAAGGTGGAGGTTGCAGTGAGCTGAGATCACGACACTGTACTTAAGCCTGGGCTACAGAGTGAGACCCTGTCTCAAAAAAAAAAAAAAAAAAAAATCTATTCATCCATCTCTACAAACACACATACACACACCCTCCTACTTTACATAAATGTACAATTCTATGTCTATTCTTAGCATGTTTTAAGTTAAAATTAGATTACTGATGTTTACAAGCACGGCCAAATGATCTTTTTCATTTTATGTCAGTGTTTACACACCAACCCTTCAGCAGGTTGGGACAATGGGAAGAGGGCATTGGACTGGATGTAAAGCCTGAGGCCAGGGGTTTAGTTTTGCTGGGGTCTAGTTTTGTCGATTCTCACCTCAGAATCTTGCCCCCTCAGGCAATCACTCAAATTGAAGTATCACTTCTATTGGTCCTGATACTCCACTTCAGTAATTTATTTCTTCCTTTGAATGTAAACCATTTATAGCTAAGTAGAGTATATTTTAGTAAAAGAACACAGTGAAGACCAAGCAAAACTTCATCTGTACTAATAATGACTCACGGTGGGCCAGAGCTCAAGTCAGATTTGTAGTAAGAAAGCAAAGGGGGAAAAAAATCATTTACTTCACTAAAAATTTTGTTGTTTCTTTAAAACTCTAAACAAAATCGATCCTATTAGTAAAGATATTCATTCTTATTGTTTTTTTAACAAGCAAATTTTAATAATGCCTTTTATTTCTATACAAAGCAATGTAACTTTCTGAAAAAAAAAATGACTATACAGAACCCTTTAAACATAGGAGTACAGAGTTTCAAATGGCAACAAGAAGTTAAGAAACACAGTCCACTGTGTCGTTACGGGTGAATCCTAGTTGTCCTGTAGCCCAAGGTCCAAGCTAGTTTACTCCATAACCTTAATAACCACGGTTCCTATGAATACCTTTCTAACACCATTTATTATAAAATCTCACCCTTTATCCATTATCAGTATTAACGTATCCAAGTGAGAAAGAAAATGGGAGAGAAAAATGAGAATCAACAATGCAGCATGAACATTTTCATCCTGAATACCAGTAAGGACTCCAGATGATATATGGTGCCAACTTTATGTGCCTCAAAAGATTTTAACTTTCAGAACATTTAAACGATTAAAGAGAAATCATCCTCTTGACTAGGTATTTTAAAGCACATCAAACTGTAGGTTTACATTTGACAAAGTCTTATGGACTACCAAATATGTAGAAATAGGAATTCCAAATATTTCAGTTCGTTGAATATACAAAACCAAATAAGGCACAAGGACCTGAAGAATAAACACAAAGCTAGTCTACAATGTTTGAGTTAATGTGATTTAGGACCCTTCTATTTTGTTCTGCAAGATAATTTACATAGTTCTCTCTGCTATATGTGTCCACATCTATTCAGATTGTTACGGACCTTTTCATTCTGGAACTTAAAACATTATAGGCCATACAAAATTCCAGACTCCATTGTTGATATAATCTGATTCAAAATGAAAAAAAAAAAAAATCTTCAAAGAAGCTTTCATAAAACTCCCTCCTCTATTATCAAATATAACTTCTGAACAAGAACACACTATACTATTATTCATAATAATCCATAAACTGGTTGGAAGGATCATTGAAATGTCAATCCAGGAGGCTCCTAATTTTCCTGTTTGGCTTTCAAACAACCCACAATTCTGTGCATTATATACTGACATCCTAAATGACTTCCTATGCTGATTCTGGATATTCACACACAGCAGATGAATGGACATTTGCAGCTATCAGACTGTGCTGGTGCTGATTTGTGTAGTAATTTGACCATCTTGGTGTATTTTTTCTTTATATTTCTTAAATAGAAAATAAAAAAAATCAAATGGCTGATATCATAAAAACCACTGGTCTCTAAATGTAACATGGAGACAAGAATAGAAATCAGGAGAAATGAGGAATCTTTAATTTCAACTGACTGAATGCTCACAGGACTCAAACTAGTTGGTGCATTCAACTGAGAAAAAGAACAAATGAGAACATGCAGAAAACACTGGAAATAAATCATCTAAAATTATGTCTAAAAATTGAAGCATAATTAGGAATTCCAGAATGATTTAAGATCTCTACAACTCCTCTCTACTTTTTTAGTCCATTATCTTTTACAGAACCAATGTTCATATACATTTTTAGGAATGTATTTAGTAGGATATGAAAGAAGAGGACTTCTTGTGCTGAAAATGAAGAAAAAAAACCTGATCCAACATTAGCTTTTTAATCACATCTACTGAATTATTCCCTAAGATTAGAAAAAATTGCCTTAGCAATCAACAAATGCAAGCCAAGAAATTAAGCACTAATCTACAGTAAAAGGTGCTACACAAGAGATATTTATTAATGTTCTGTTGTATTTACAGTTTTAACATAGCAAACCAAGATGAATTACCACTTGGGCAGAAAGCACATCATTCTACATTATAACCCACTGGTTTCTGCTAACACATTGTAAAAGCAAGTAGTACAGTATGTTAGGGATCATCTCAAAAGTTCCAAGCTACTTCTTTGCTCCTAAGTACCTAATCCTCTCCTTACTCCCAGCCTTTGGCCTAATCATCAGGAGATAAAAGGAAAATAAGGGGGGGTGGGGGTGGGGATGGGGGTGAGGGACTCTAATTATAGAGTGTCAAGAATTACATTTTAGTAATTAAGTTTCATTTGTATCCTAGTCCTTTCTATTTTATACAGTGACAACACGTTTAGAATCCCTTAGGTACAACAAAGTATTGCAAAATTGTGAATACAGGCTATAAAAAATTAACGCTTATTATTTACCAATTAAAGACATATTTTTGACCACACCCTTAAATGTATTTTTGCACTATGATTTTGCTTCCAGGTGTTCACACAGAATTGAATAAATTTCTAGATTAATTTGAACAGCAAATATGGATTATGTGCAAAAACACAGTAACAAAAGTTTAACTTTTGAGAAAACCCCTTTAAAATGGCCAGCATTATACATATCTTACAATAAAATATTTAATTCCAAGTTCACTTTGAGATGGAGGATGAATAAAGCAAGACTGCCCCCTACTGACTACAGGGACATGGCTCATGCTACTTAAAATGACTACAAACAATATATAAGGCATTATTAATACATCACAGACTTGATTGCAAGAGCTTTTTCAAACATTAACCACTAATGATTCAATGATTACAGAATTCTGCATTAACTATTAAAATTTTACACCTAGGAACAAATAGAGAGAAATGATCTTTTCAACAGTACTTTATTTTTTTAAAGCAGGTGATTATTCCTCTGTGTTCTGCATCTTGATTCACTTCCTGCAGGTGTTCTCTTGCTTCTTGAGAGAGAATTCATAAATGCAGGAAGGCCTTTGCCAGAAAACATCTGCCAGAGAAGGATATTGAATATTGAAACTCTAGTTAGCTTGTTATTTTGGCTAAGAGAAGGATGTAGTCACAAAAGAAGGCAGGATGTTTGGAGACACAAGTGCATTTTAACATAGTTTTAAGATTACTGTATACTGACATCATGGTATTCAATAAACATTAAAATTTCAGTTCTTAAAGTTATCAAGGCCTCTAGAACTAGAAAAAAACTGGAATGCTTTTTCTAAAAACTCCTGAAGTCAGGAGTCTCTCTTTCCAAACCTCTTAACAAAAGAATAGAATGGAAGCAGTGCTACTGCATCCCACACTTAACCCTGTCAGCAGTGACTGTAACTTGGGACAGAGAGCATAATCCAAGTGCACAGGTAATTTTCCTAATATACCTGAAGCTACTGTTTACCCTAACAATTCCACTAGATATTGCACAAGGAAGATTTCCAGTAAGGATGTCAACGATGTCATGCTATACCTCAATTGAGCATGGCAAAATTAGAAAACAAGGATAAACTCACAGGTACCACAAATACTTTTAAAAAACAAGTTTTCCAAAAAAGTCATTGTATTTTGGGGGCATGTTTCTCTTAAAATAATATATGTAGTTTCAAACTGATTTTAAGAAAAGAATGTATCCGACTGAAATATATGCTCTCAAAATAATGCCTATGCATTTTACTAAATGCAGTTTTCATCTAATACTTTGAGGCATTTCTGTACTAGCACATTGTTTTGGTTCTCATGAAAACAACTTGCGAAAAACTACAAGTAATTCCCTATATTAACAATAAAAGAAGAAATATTAACAACAAAAGAAACACTAAAGAGATACATTTACTGCTTAATAAATATTTATTGAGAAACTATTTTGTGGTACTCAGCAACAAGTAAGAGTTGGATGGGCTCACATATAGGTCCATAACTTACTTTTCTATCCCCCAGATTACTGTAAAAGCCACAGGAAACTCTTCTGTGTCTTTTCTTTCTTTTCTTTCGAAGACAAGAGTCTGTCACTCAGGCTGGAGTGCAGTGGCGCGAGCTTGGCTCACTGCAACCTACACTTCCGGGGCTCAAGCCATACTTCTGCCTCAGCCCCCCAAGTAACTGGGACTAACAGGTGTGCGCTACTATGCCTGACGTCTTCTGTATCTTTTCTGATTAATTACTGCATAAATATTTAAAAGGCTGCCAAAATGGAGAGACACTACAAACACACTGGAGGAAATTAACATATTTTAATATTATCAACATTTTTCCAAACTATAAATTCACTTGTATTGTGAATTGAAGTAAACCACTGAAACTGATACAAGGACATCTTTTCTTTAGATTGAGATATAAGAGACTGAAAGACCTCGGAAAGCACAGAGACAGAGACAGAAGAATATAAGGAATTCTTTTTTTTTTTTTTTTTTTTTTTTTTTTGAGACGGAGTCTCGCTCTGTCGCCCAGGCTGGAGTGCAGTGGCCGGATCTCAGCTCACTGCAAGCTCCGCCTCCCGGGTTCACGCCATTCTCCGGCCTCAGCCTCCCGAGTAGCTGGGACTACAGGCACCCGCCACTTCGCCCGGCTAGTTTTTTGTATTTTTTAGTAGAGACGGGGTTTCACCGTGTTAACCAGGATGGTCTCGATCTCCCGACCTCGTGATCCGCCCGTCTCGGCCTCCCAAAGTGCTGGGATTACAGGCTTGAGCCACCGCGCCCGGCCGAATATAAGGAATTCTAAAGCCAAGTAGAAGCAAAAAGAAAATTGGCAGATGAATATTAAATGAACATTTTTGCAATGAGGCCAGACTCATTATAAACATAAGTAATTTCTGTTTTATCAGTTTAATAGATGAAAACTGATGAAACAGTGACTAGTAGGTCAAAATAGAGTTTGCAAGAATATGCAATATGGTACAATTACCTGGTCACTACCTTAGTTTATGATGCTTTAGCAGAGGTAAACAGCTTTAATAGATTCCTCAAAGTCAAAGCCTGCCACCCAACAAACATTAAAAATCCCTTTGCTCGTTCAGTAAGAAAAGCAAAAATTAAATTAAATTAAATTAAAATCTCTCAAGAGGACCTAGATAGGTGACCAGTGGGTAATCTCAATCACCATACAATTTCCAAATGAAAGACTGCTAGCAGGCACTGCTGTCTGAGACTTGGAGGCTTGAATGGCAGTGTTACAGAAATGCTGGCAGTACGCAAACTGAAGGACAAACAGATCTTAGGGACTCTGGACCACATTACTAAATTGTAGATCAGATCACTTTGTAAAATAAAGGAATCCAGTAGCCTACAGATCATTTAATCCCAACAGGAAGACAACCAGTTCTTCTTGGAGATATTATGTAAATTTTGTTTAGCAAAAATTCTACTGGAAACACCATTTCTACTATCTTGCTATCTTATAACACAGTCCAATAAGTAAATCTTTACCTTGAGATGAATTTCCTTTAATAAAAGAGATATTAAGGAATAGGAGAAAAATTACAGAAAAGGAGAAATGAAAGTGTCTGTTATCACATGGAAAAAAATTAAAATATTTGATGCCTAATAGGTACAGGTCACTAGGTCACTTTTTAAATTATGAAGGCCCTAGTTCATTAAGGCTAGGGCTCAAAAACCTCCTCTTTTTCCTTCTATTTCAGATGTAGTTAAAATAAATAATTTTAAAATACATTATGCTTCGTATGTACAAGTGCTTTTGGTACCACACAAATAGTGTTATAAGACACTATTATAACCAATATATAACCAATCAACTGTGTTACCACATTATTACTGTAGCTAACTCCTCATTCACCTGGCAGCATCAGAGGAGGTGGTAATCCATAAAAATGTATTTTCCAGTGAACTGGTAAATAGGAACAAGTATAAACACTTTACATTTTTTACCATTTCAGGTACAGATGTTTATAACAGGTTATCTGTTTCTTCTGCCTCCTTGGTCACATACTTTTTTTTTTTTTTTTTTTTTTTTGAGACAGAGTCTTGCTCAGTTGCCCAGGCTGGAGTGTAGTGGCATGATCTTGGCTCAATGCAACCTCCACCTCCTGGGTTCCAGTTATTCTTCTGCCTCAGCCTCCCAAGTAGCTGGGATTAGAGGTGCACATCACCACGCCCAGCTAATTTTTGCATTTTTAGTAGAGATGGGGTTTCATCATGTTGGCCAGGCTGGTCTCAAACTTCTAACCTCAGGTGACCTGCCCACCTCGGCCTCCCAAAGTGCTGGGATTACAGTCGAGAGCCACCGCGCCCTGCCCAGTCACATACTTCTTGATGGCCACTGTGCACACCTTTAGCAGTTCCTTCTGGCATTTTGTTATGAAGTAGGAAAACAGATAACAGCTTATTAATACATTTTCCCTCCCTTAAGCTTAAACGGACTCTGAAAGGGAACCTGAGAGCTGCCCCTATGATAGTAGTACATGAGCTCTAATGTTTAGCTTTTGTAACATCTACTTGGCTGATTAGAAAGAGGTGTTTCAGGATCACTTCAAGATTGGTTTATTTGTACTATATTTTAGGTAGCCTGACTAGAAAAGTCACTATTCTTACACCCTTTTGTAGTAAATTGCCAAATCCTAGTACAATATGGAAAGTATTATTTTTCTGTTATGGTGAAGTTATTTTAAAAATTCTGTATCTGTATCTTTCCAGCAAAGTTATTTTAAAAATTCCCTACCTGTGTCTTTCTTCAGCTATCTTTTAACTGGTGACATCTCCATCAAAGAAGTAGAAGTCCATAAAAGAAAATAAAGCTTTTGGGAACACTGACCCCATCTTCTAAAGTTTGTGTTCTCTGATTGGCCATTCCCAGCTTTCTACTTGCATAAACTCTGTATTATGATCCTTTTGATGACTTCAGGTTGACAATGTCGAGACAGGCAATTTAGCAGAGGAGTCACTAATTTACCAGTGATTTTCCTCAGCAGGAGTTAGCCTAGGTTTTTTTAAACTACATTTTCCCTCTCCCCTACCCCTATCTCCCTAGAAGAATCACTGTACATGACAGTTAGAAATAAGATCAAAGTTATCCTTTAGTAATCTGACTGCCTGCTAGGCAAAAACTCAACAACCTTCCGACAAAATTCAGAGCTCACAATCTCTACAATATGATAACCGACAACGCTGCAACAAAGAAACGACTGGCCAGGTATGTAAAAACAGGAAAATGTAACCCAGAATCAAGAGAAAAAATCCATCAATACAAATAGACTTATCTATCTTGATGTTGGAATTAGCAGATAATGACTTTTTAAAAACTGTGATAAACATAATAAAGAATCCATAGGGAGGAAAAAAAATAAAGCTTTCATACTTCACATGACAGTTTCCTAGTATGTCTTCTAACAAAATTAAACTAAATGTCCTCTGAACTAGAGAAAGAAAGGATTCTACATCTGGATCTGGACATAGTTCTTACCCTTTCAATGGACAAAGGGAACTCAGTCCCATAGGATATTATGGCTTTTCAGGTTCCCTCTGGGGATCCCTGGAAAATTAGTGAAGTCATTAGAATTCTAAAGTCTGCTGTAAGTTCCTCAAATCCTTAATTTAGAGCTCTGAATTCTCTGGGTGTGCCAGGAATGATTTCAAATAAACCAGGGTATCACAGTTAAACAGAAAAGCAAATAAACTCTATTATGCCCTCCAATGGAGTGCATTCATTTACCTGAGTACGTTTCTGACAACTCTTAATGTATACTCCTGAAGCACCCGCAAGTTCATCACTTCAATCTCCCTTAGCAGTTCCCACAACATTATTATTACTAAGGACTGCCTACTTCAAATCACAACCCCACATGCATAGTTTTAAATTTAGAACATCAAAAAACATTTCAGAAATTTTAGAAAATCCAAACAATAACAACAAAATTTTCAGTAAAGTACCAAACAACACAGGAAAACCGAGACGTTCAGGCTTTCTGTCAACTGGACTGCTATTTCTTATGCTTAGAACCAAGATGAAGAAGGTATGCAATCCCCTAATAAAGATCCAAATTTCCTTCTAACTGAAGGATGAAGAGAATAGGCAGAGGTGTGATCTCAGTCCATTTAGAAATTCAGAGCTAACATTAAACTACACCTACAGAATCGATGACTTTTTTTTAAAAGAGAAAGAAATCTGTCCCCTCAGTATATTTTGGGTGTCAATGTATCAGGGGGAAAATATTAGGTGATTTCAGCATCCTTCATAAGGAGGACTTGTAGCAATCCAATAGTACTAACGTTTGAATCCTTGATAGGTAAAAGTTAAACCTAAGGCTAACTATAAATTCCAATCAGATATATAGATGAAAGATGACAATGGTAACTAAATAAAACTGCAAAGAATATCTAATAAGCCTCTTATGTTCCAGACATAAACAAAGACACATCGTAAGCATTAAGGCCCAGGCCAGTGGTGTGAATGTTCATCTACATCCAGACTGTGTGTGGCTGAATTCAAATTCATGACATGCTACACATTTTTAAACACGCAAAGATTCCTGTTTTTTAGTAACGAATACTAGTATATATTTCTTTGAAGAAACTAACTTTAAAAGCAGTTTAAGCCTTCTTTACTTACATACATTTAATTATCCATGTACAATGCTTATTATCTGACACATGGAAAACTCCATGAATGTTAATTTTAGTTTACTATATATACAATGCTTGAAAAAATGTTTGTTATATTCAAGATGGTCTCATTATATTATTCTGTTGCCTAAAGTTTTCAATGCTGTTCTATCACTTGGAAAATGAACTATCGTAGATGCTTTATTTTCTTGAAACATACCTCCTGAGACCACCACAAATCTTCAAAATTGAGAATCTGATTATTAGCGTATGATTGCCTATATAAACTGATACTCTGAGAGTACAGAACAAATTCGTGTTCCACGTGGGCTTAGTCTTGCATTGACTCAACATGTCATGGGCTCTATCAATTTGATGGTTCTACTAAATGGACTTGGTGCTCAAGGTTATTTCAGAAACCTGTTTCAACCTGACTTTTTAGCCTTGACCCTCAGTACTCCTTTATGCCCCAAATCAAACTACTGTCCTTTGAACAAGCTCTATACTTCCCTATTTTTGCTCTTCACTCTGCCTCAGATGATTCTGAAATTCTTCCCCACACTCTCCACTATCATGTAAAGTTATCTGAACTACTACACCTACCCTTTACAACGCTTTGCCTAAGACCTTCAACTGGACTGGCCTCTAGGTGGTGCTCAAGGTTCTACTCTATGATCAACACAGTCCCCAAAAGTCCCAAGGAACAAACAGCCAAGTCCAAGAAAGTCTATTAGAACTTGCTACCAAAGAGAGCTCTCTCTGGTGTACTCTTTCTCAAGATTCTCTACCTCTTCCTTTAGGCAGCCACTGATGTAAGATGGAATGTCAGCCTCTGGGGAAAATCATGTGTGAATCAAAGAGCCTTGCCAGGGCTTAGTCCTCCTGTTCTAGGCAAGGGAAAAGGTCCTTTCTCTTGTTTTCTTGGGTTTGACCTTCCTTACATTAGAGTGGTATCAGAATGTCAACCTGAAGAAAGCCATCAGGAAAGCCTCAATGACAATTTTAAGAGATGGAAGACTTGGTGGGCTTGTCAGCAGCCCAGATAAACGGAGTTCTTAAAGTATTACACAGTCTCTCCAGGTTCTGGGATTTAGGGGCAGAGACAAGTGATTAGGCCTGAAGGTTTCCTTCTGAATGTCATCCTCTGGAACTGGTACAACAGTAAGCAGGGGATTCAGGATGCTGGATTCAGTCAAGCAGCCAAATATCCTAGCTTTCTGATGACTGCTAAGACCCCTGCCTCTTTCACACTGTCAAAGCACAAAGTAACAATTTCTCCTATGGCAATTTTTCTAATTTGACTTTGTCAATAGCTTTTTGTAAAAATCCCTGTTACCAGACAAGAAACTGCTAAAAGGCAGGGACTGTGCCTTCCTTCCCTTCTCTATATCCCCCTACCACAGATACTTACTCTAAAACTGAACAGAAATCTACAATGTAGCACATGGTTACACTGGGACTAGAATAAATTTTTTTTCTTTAATACCTTTAATAAATAAAGAGAACTCTGGTCCTGGGGAGATTTGAGAAAGTTTCTGGCATCTTCCGAACTTTTGCATAATTGATAAATCCTCTGAGAAACAGGAGAAAGCCTAATTTAAAAAAGAAAAGTATGAATGAATTTATAATTTCCATGGTAAGTCCCCTCCCCAGAAATCCCTCTCCTGATAGCAATACATTGTGTTATTTTTCTGCTAAAGGTAATCAAAGCATGAGCAATTTCCTCCAGAATCTGCAAAGGATTTTCATACCAAATTATTCATCCTTCAATGAGAAGGTATAATGCAAGAATCAATAGTGTCTTTTGCACATTCAGAATTGAATTGGTCTAAAAAGCAAATAAGAGATGCGGCCAAACATTTACATACGAAAGTCTCATTGAGAAACATATTAAAATCTACCTACTGAGCTCCAAAAAAGCATGCCAATATAATTAACTCCAAACAACAACAACAAAAGAGATCATAACTGTGATTTTCTCAAGTAAAAAGAAAAAATGTAACCTTCCTTGTCATGAGCTGTTTTTTCTGTGGACAGTATATAATGTTGTCCACTAGATGTCAGGATCCCCTCATCTATTACAGCAATTCTCATCGTCTCAACTTGAAACTCTAGTTCTTTTTTTTTTTTTCCCCAACAGGGTCTTGCTCTGTTGCCCAGGCTGGAGTGCAGTTATACGATCACAGCTCTGTAAGCTTGAACTCCTGGGCCCAGATGATCCTCCTGCCTCTGCCTCCCAAGTAGCTAGGATAACAGGTTCACATCACCATTAGCTGGGCATCAGCTAATTTTAAAATTTTCTGTAGAGATAGGCGTCTCGCTATGTTGCCCAGGCTGGCCTTGAACTCCTAGGCTCAATTGATTCTCCTGTCTCAGCCTCCCAAAGAATTGGGATTATAGGTGTGAACCACTGCACCCAGCCTATTTTTCTCTTCTTAGTAAGACTCTTTTTTGTGTGACGACACCAGAATCTATAACATTCACAAAACTTTGTACCTCTTAAAACTGTCAGCAGAGAGGTGATATGCACCTCCAGTGGAAACTCGGATACTCTTCTTGGCCTTCTTCTTTCAGAGATGGTCTCTGAGCCCTTAGCACATTTTTTTAAAAAACACTTTTACTGGGATACTCGGTGGCAGAAAACTGTACTTGGACAGTTGAACTGATTTTTAGTAGTTACCAAGAGCTGTCAGCTCTGAGCTTGGGGAACATCATTCTGTTTGGCACCCAAAGCAACAAGTGAGTATTGAGCAGGGGTTACCCCTTCAAATACTAAGCTGGGGTATGGTGGTGGGATCTTACTGAACTGGAAGGCACATGACCTATATGGAGGAGACAGCAACAACTCAGCTTTAGCCAAAGGGTGCCATGGGGAATGTAGGCTAGCTTTGCTTGATATTCCAACTTGTAAGAAAAGTAAAAACATTCAGATGTTTTATGTGAAATAATTTTGATTTTTAAAATGTTGGCAACCAATTAAGAAAAACTTTAACAGTAACTGTGGAACAAATAAACTATAGGCTAACTATAGCTCATGAGCGGCCAGCTTAGGAGCTCTGCATACAGCTCTGCAAGAGCCATGAAACTGGTTCTCTTCAAAAGGGAAGTTCCCAAAATGACCCGAATATTGGGTATAAATGCTCATAAGTGTATCCAAACCCTTATTACTATATATATGTATTTTGAGATGGAATCTTGCTCTGTTGCCCAGGCTGGAGTGCAGTGGCACGATCTCAGCTCACTGCAACCTCCGTCTCTCAGGTTCAAGCCATTCTCCTCCCGAGTAGCTGGGATCACAGGCATGAGCAACTGCACCCAGCTAATTTTTGTAGTTTTAGTAGAGACGGGGTTTCACCATGGTGGCCATGCTGGTCTCGAACTCCTGACCTCAAGTGATCTGCCTGCCTCAGCCTCCCAAAGTGCTGGGATTACAGGCATGAGCCACCATGCCCGGCCAAACTCTTATTTTTCGCATACAAGCAAATGGTACATAGCAAGAATGATCAATGATAAAGTATTATAAAACCACCTCCCATGAAACTTTAATATAGAAAGAGAATCAATCCATTAAATTTCCTTAAATCATTTATGCCATAAGCAATCAATCTGAACATATGCTTAAGGGCTCTTCTTTGGTCCATTCAGGATTTGACTTGGGGAAAGAGGGGTGGTCAGCCTTTCTCTTAAAGGTACAGTTTAGAAAACAAGCAAGCCAAGGAACTATTTCTTCTAAATTATTCTCCTGTTGGTCATTTTTATTATTAAAGTTCTCAATAATCAAGAGAGGAAAAAAAATTACTATTTCTCTTTCCTTAGAATTCTAATGACCATTATGCACATGTACCCTAGAACTTAAAGTATAATAATAATAAAAAATAAATAAATTAATTAAAAAAAAAAAAGAATTCTAATGACCAATCATAGAGTAGATTATGCTGTTGAGGAGGTGGTAGACGGTGTGATGAATGATTTATATTTTCTAAGTAAAATGTAGGGTCAGCAATGCAAGGCTCTGTTAGTCTTGGCAAAACAGGTCCTGAACGGTTTTGTTTTTAGAGACACACTGTCTTGCTGTCACCCAAGCTGAAGTGCAGTGGTGCCATCATAGTTCATTGCAGGCTCCAACTCCTGGGTTCAAGGGGTCCTCCTGCCTCAGTCTCCCCAGTAGCTAGGACTACAGGCACAAACCACCATGCTTGGCTAATTAAAAAAAAATTTTTGTAGAGATGAGGTCTTGCTATGTTGCCCAGGCTGGTCTTGAAATCCTGGCCTCAAGGTGAAATCCTCCTGACTCAGACTCCCAAAATGCTGGAATTACAGGTGTGAGCCACCATGCCTGGCCCAGGTCCTCAATTTATTAAGCACCTGTCAGGCGTGGGTGCCAGGATGTGCTAGCCAGACCCATTAGCAGCACCACCAACAAGAATCTTAATTAAGGAGGCAACAAGAAGCAAAACAGGAGATAGGAGAAACTGATGTCACAGAAACACAGTGAGGCAATCGCATCGTCTTTAACAGCCACAAGATGGCCCTGTTATTCTTTTGTAGAAATGACAGAAGTGATGGTGGTCTCTCTTACTGTATCATATATATTTTCTTTACAAATAATCAAGAAGCCAACATTGAAATAATTTACTCCAATGTTCATCTCTTTGTTTTAATGTCTAGGAAAAAAATATTTAAAAATAAATGTTCAGAGTAAAAAAAATAATCCAAAGACCAGAAACCTGAAATACCTGGTATATATATTTAAAAAAAAAATTCCGGCCAGACATGGTGGCTCACACCTGTAACCCCAGCACTTTGGGAGGCTGAGGCGGGTGGATCACCTGAGGTCAGAAGTTCGAGACCAGCCTGGCCAACATGGCGAAACACCGTCTCTACTAAAAATACAAAAAATTAGCTAGGTGTGGTTGCGGACACCTATAATCCCAGCTACTTGGGAGGCTGGGGAAGGAAAATTGCTTGAACCCGGGAGGTGGAGATTGCAGTGAGCCGAAATCGTGCCATTACACTCCAGCCTGTGCGACAGAGCAAGACTCTGTCAAAAAAAAAAGAGTCCTCTTGCCTATCGTAAAATAATTCTTATTTCCACCAATGGTAAACTAAAGAATTCTGGAAATCCAGTGGTGGTTCTTTCAGAAGTTATGTCTAGTGAGGTTATATATCTTCTGTTTTCTACTGATAGACCCACCAAAGATGGGCCACCTGCACTTACAAGTTAGTTCAACTGGCTGCAGTAAGCCTATAAGCAATTCTGGTTTGAGTTTGTGAATGCTGTGTGGCAACAGCTCACAAGGGGAAAAAACTGACAGATTACAGAGTCATCAGTATACCCCACTGATCACATGGAGGAGAAGAATGTATGTATAGGTTAGGAAAAACCTACAACCACAAATAAACTGTTTATTACTCTGCATGTTACTCTGACGGTAACGAAAGACTATTCTTTAAGAAAGCAACATTTTAAAAATGTTTATTAACAATTATTAACATATTACTATACAGTAATCAAGATGAACATTTACTAAAAGTAATTTTACTTATAAAATTTAATGTAATATTTTCTTGCCTTTTCTTACATTAAAAACACTTACCTAAAACCAGGAACACCCACCAGAGCCAGTACTGACCATCAAAATATCCAGGGAAATAGGTGGAAAACTAAAAAATAAGGCAAAACACTTTATAGCAGCTTAACAGACACAATTTCTCATTTTAACTTAAGGGTACACAAAATCACAAAATGCAAGACTGATTCTTTTTTTTTTTTTTTTTTGAGACAGAATTTCCCTCTTGTTGCCCAGGCTAGAGTGCAACAGCGCGATCTCGGCTCACTGCAACCTCTGCCTCCCGGGTTCAAGCGATTCTCCTGTCTTAGCCTCCTGTGTAGCTGGGATTACAGGTATGCATCACCATGCCTGGCTAATTTTGTATTTTTGGTAGAGATGGAGTTTCTCCATGTTGGTCAGGTTGGTCTCAAACTCCCTACCTCAGGTGATCCACCTACCTTGGCCTCCAAAAGTGCTGGGATTACAGGCATGAGCTACTGTGCCCGGCAAAACTTATTTGTTCTACCAATGCCATCGCTTAGCCTTTAGAATAATTTTAAAATATAAGTGAAAGTATTTTACATATTACTGGCTTGAAATGGTTACAATAAATGCAAATCTATTTCCTTTCAGAGAAAAGCAATTGTTAAATATGATAGCTTTTAGCTTTATGAACTCCTTATTTTGAAAGTACACAAAAATTTGTTTTTTAGAAAACATTTTTTCCCCACATATTTGCTCTTCTAGAAATGTGTTTCAATAACGATCGTTTTACTTTGCTTATTCAGTGCCAAAAGCAATTATTATTATTATTAATTTTAAGAGACAGGATCTCACTATGTTGTCCAGGCTGGATTTGAACTCCTGAGCTCAAATAATCCTCCCACCTCAGCCTCCTGAGTAGCTGATATCATTGCCTTCTTTCTAATGAGGCCTGACTTTGTTCCTACTCCTCCAGCCTTGTCTTGACTTTGGAAGCTTTATCATGTATACCAGGGTAATCCCCTTCCTTTGCTGGCAACTGGTTTAGGAATGGGCACAGGATGCCATTCTGACCAATGGAAGTTGAGGGCTTCTGAGAAGCTTTCCTGGCTCTTAGAGAAAAAACAGTTCTTTCTAAAGGTGGTAGAAAAAAAATTTTTTAAATAGTTCTTTTTCTTCTCTTGAGCACTGCTGTGTTTCAATGTAATACTGATACATGAAACTGCCATCTTTTAACCCTGAGGGCATGGGGGGATCTGTGCCAATATGCTGATAGGTCAGCTGACCTTGATAATGTCAAATAGCCACTGAATTAACTAACCTCCTTGTCAGGGACTTGTTTTCAGGGGAAATAAACTTTCCCCATTTAAAATAACAATTAAAAATTTTTTTCTAGGCCATTTTGAGCTAGGTTTTTGTTACTCACAGTCAAAAGCATCCTAACTGATACAAGTTAATTCATTTGATTAATTGTTTTTTTTTTTGAGACGGAGTCTTACTCTGTCACCCAGACTGGAGTGCAGTGGCACAATCTTGGCTCACTGCAAGCTCCCCCTCCTGGGTTCACGCCATTCTCCTTCCTCAGCCTCACGAGCACCTGGGACTACAGGCCCCCGCCACCACGTCCCGCTATTTTTTTTGTATTTTTTTAGTAGAGACAGGGTTTCACCGTGTTAGCCAGGATGGTCTCGATCTCCTGACCTTGTGATCTGTCCGCCTCAGCCTCCCAAAGTGCTGGGATTACAGGCGTGAGCCACCGCGCGCAGCCCATTTAATCCACTTTGTAAATGCAGTTGAAAATTTAGTTAGAAAAAAAAAAAAAAGACTGGAATTAATTTTATTTCTCTTTTCCTTGGAGGCTTTGGTGTCCAAGAGTTTAATGTAGTTTGAAAATTAAAATACAGCATTTTATTTGTTAATAAAGTAACAATTAAGATTTAGGGAAGGAATGAAAACCTCTTTAGGGCTTGAGTTCTTAACCTAAAGTCCATTATTATAGATGAGTACATATTAGCTATGTGGGGGAAAAGCTTATAACTTTCATCAGATTCTCAAAGGATTCTAGAACCCTAAAAACGTTAACAAATGTTTTATAATAAATAAGGTGGCACTACTTAGAAAAACTACAGTGGTCAAGCAACACCCATTAGTCAAGTATGCCAATTTAAGATGGATAAATTGTTTTTGTTTATAAGGTTGATGATAGCAATAAATGTATCTGAAATCAGAGGATACTTTAAAAGCCTAGATCTTTTACAACTTTAAATTACTTCATGCAAATTTAACTAACTGGCAACTCTTAAGTCACTAAAGACATACATCTCTATAATTTACTTCAGAGGTAGGCTCCTAATGGAGCAATACTTGTTAAACAGTTTTGGCTCCCCAAACATTTTGGCATAAGCAATCCTGGAGGGGAGAGGGGAAGAGAAGGAGAAAAGAAAAGAAGGAAGAAGAGAGAGAGCTAGATTAAAACTGTAACAGAAATGAGAGGAATGGCTGCTTTTGATGAGACATCAAAGGGGTAAATATCCTTCCTTTTATTATAAGAACAACTAATTTCAGAACATATACATTATCATATTATAAACATTAAAAACAAAGAAAGCAGATGGTGAACAGTATTAATGATAGACCAGTATTCAATAGCTTTGACAACAAAACTTGTGTGCATGAACCATTTGCAAATGATTTTGGTTCGGCTTCATCATGAAATCACAGACAAACTAAAAATCATTTAACACGTTGAAATAACTTTTAAAAAAGCAAACGAAAAATCAAATATTCAAAAATATTCTAATTATTGTCCCTCTGTAGAGCCCATCTTTTCTGTTGTACAACTTACCCTGACAATCAGGATCCACTTAATTAGAGAGAGACCAAATCCTGAAATGGCCCCATACCTTCCTGCAGCTGAAGTGGTCAGGCAAAAAGACAGGAAAAACCCAATCCAGTTAAAGAGGAATGCCACTGCAAAAGCAGAGGAGGGGAAAGATGTTAGACATGTCCTGTTACCCAAGAACAAGAGTGCCTTATACCTGCCTCTGTTTTAATGACTTTCCAAAGGATAAAAGCCTGTCCTCCACAACCCTCACCATACCTCCTCTAAAACAACCATTCTTCTGTCTTTCCCCAAAAAGCAAACAAGAAAAATTCCTCCCTATCAGGTTTTACACAATTATGTCTACTGTTAGTTACTTTCAAAAACGCCTTAACAGGCTGAGCACAGTAGCTCATACCTGTAATCCTAGCACTTTGGGAGGCCAATGTGGGAGGATCCCCTGAGCCCAGCAGTTTGAGACCAGCCTGAGCACCACAGTAAGACCCATCTCTACAAAAACTGAAAGAAAAAAAAATTAGCTGGGCACAGTGGTGCACACCTGCAGTCCCAGCTACTTGGGAGGCTGAGGTGGGGGGAGCACTGGAGCCCAGGAGGTCAAGGGTACAGTGAGAAGTGACCACACCACTGTACTCCAAATTCAGTCTGGGCAACAGAGCAAGACCTTGTCTCAAAAGGAAAAAAAACAAAAAACAAAAAACAGCAAAAAACAAAAAGCAAACCTTAACAGTCTTCAAACTATATACTTACAACCTCTGCTTTTTTTTTTTTTTTTTTTTTGAGACCGAGTCTCACTCTGTCACCCAAGTTGGAGTGCAGTAGCATGATCTTGGCTCACTGCAACCTCTGCCTCCCAGGTTCAAGCGATTCTCCTGCCTCAGCCTCCTGAGTGGCTGGGACTACAGGTGTGCACAGCCATGCCCGGCTAATTTTTGTTTTTAGTAGAGACGGGGTTTCTCCGTGTTGGCCAGGCTGGTCTTGAACTCCTAGCCTCAGGTGATCCGCCCACCTCAGCCTTCCAAATTGCTGGGATTACAGGCATGAGCCACTGTGCCCTGGCTTTGACCTCTGCTTTTTTTTTTTTGAGACGAAGTCTCGCTCTTGTCACCCAGGCTGGAGTGCAATGGCACGATCTCAGCTCACTGCAACCTCCGCCTTCCGGATTCAATCGATTCTCCTGCCTCAGCCTCCTGAGTAGCTGGGATTACAGGCACCTGCCACCACACCCAGCTAATTTTTGTATTTTTAGTAGAGATGGGGTTTCACCATGGTGGCCAGTCTGGTCTCAAATTCCTGACCTCAGGTGATCCGCCCACCTCAGCCTCCCAAAGTGCTGGGATTATAGGCGCGAGCCCCCATGCCCAGCCTGACCTCTGCTTTTTACTCTGTGTGTTATATATATAGTCCAGTAAATAAAATAAATGCATTCAACATTAAATAAGTGCCCCCAAATAATCTGATTCAAGTCACTCGTCCTCCTGTTCTCTGAATTTTGACAACTTATATAACATCACCTCTAAAAGCATTGCATTTTCTTATCTTTCTAATACAACAAATAAAGGAAATGGTTGCTCACTTATATGTGAGGCACACAAAAAGATAAATGCAAAATAACATGAAGGGAGAAAATCAGGCTGACTTTGATCTGTCAGAAAAAAGAAGCTTTCAGAGCAAAATTCATCAAAGGCATTTAATTCCTATTCTACAGATTAAGGATGAGTAGCAGCAATGCAAAAGGGCCCCATAGACCTGGAAGATGAGGCTTAGCTCATGTAAAAATGCAGCATCCTCATAACAGCTTTAATTATATTTTCCACAGATATTCATGAAAACAGAAGGCAAAGAGAAGGGATATTAGAACAAAGGTATATTAAGCTTTGAACATTCCAGTAAAAGGCACCAAATAAATATAATGTATTAATACATTAGCTCAACTAGTTATTTTAATTCAGTCAGATTCACCCATAATCCAAAGCACTCTGGTTTGGAAGGGGTGGTTCTGCTATGCATACATACTTACTGAAAAAAGTTAACATGAAAATCCCATCATTTCCTATCCTCAGCTGGTCAGCATCATCAAAATCATCCCGACCCACAAAATCCTCATCCTAAATGAAAAGAAAAAGAATTATTTCTAGGCAAAGGGAAGATATAAAGAAAAATGAAGGTGTAAATTTGAGTAGCAAGGAAAAAAGTTATTGCTTTGGCTCAGTTCAAAATTATGAGCATTAAAGGCTCAATGTGTGTTTAAAATTCCATTTTGCATTATTAATATATAATTAGAAAAGAAGCAAATATTTTTTCTATCCCCAGTGTTCAAAATGAAATTTTCATCTGATAACCTAAGTTCTTTAACAATACACTTCAAACATTTAAAAGTTCACAAAGAACTATTTACTCTTCCTTTAAAAATATATACCTCAAAAAAAGACAAAAGACAAAATGTACTTACACATTTGGTTTAAATTCTAGAATATCAGTAATCAAGGACCTGTTTAGGACCTAAAATATTAGTAATCCAGGGACTATTAAAGAGATAAAATCAGCCAAGTGCGGTGGTGGCTCATGCCTGTAATCCCAGCACTTTGGGAGGCGGAGGCGGACGGATCATGAGGTCAGGAGATCAAAACCATCCTGGCTAACATGGTGAAACCCCGTCTCTACTAAAAATACAAAAAAATTAGCCGGGAGTTGTGGCGGGCACCTACAGTCCCAGCTACTCAGGAGGCTGAAGCAGTAGAATGGCATGAACCCGGGAGACGCAACTTGCAGTGAGCCGATATACCACTGCACTCCAGCCTGGGTGACAGAGTGAGACTCCATCTCAAAAAATAAAAAAAAAATTTAAAAAATTAAAAAAATAAATGCTTTATGAGGCTGATATAGGGGAAAAAAGAATAGTACGATCATACACGAATAGTCCACAGAACTGCCCACTGCTCAACTCCATAATCATGTATTTGTATTGGCATACAAGATCTAAAACAATCTCACTTCTAACCTTATCAGCAGATAAGACCTCTTCCATCCTAACTTGATAACATAATATTGCAGATCTAGAAATAACATGATCCTGAACAATACCAACACATGTAGGCTATCTTTTTAACTGATGTAGGTATGTGTTGAGATATTTAAAAATAATTGAATATATACTTAAAAGTGATAGATCTGTACACAGTTCAATGAGGGCTCCTCAAATGAAAAACATTTTAGGGAATATCAAAACTTGTTGTACACAGAAAAGAGTCTCGAAGACCCAAATTGTTAACAGTGGTTTCCCTGGGAAGTGGTAACTAGAGAAAGGGAGGTCGGTGGCAATGGCAGCTTCCTTTTCTAACTTAACGTACTTCCTCTATTGTGTGAAATTTCTATTAAAATGAATTGTTTTATAATTAATTTTTTAAAACATTAAATATCTAGTATTCTTACTTCATATTAGCAGAATAAGGTTTTGCCAAAATTAAAAGCTAACTCTGTTTTTTGCGTAACTACTCAAAGATATACTCCAAAAAACACATGCAAGTAACATCTAATAATATTACAAATGCCTTCTTCCTGTCCTCTTGGTATCTCTTCTACCATGATTCCTCCTAGAAATTGTTGCCAAGTTAATGTTTCCAGAACACCACACAAGTCCTCTCATACCCCTGCTCAAAAACTCTGAAGGATTCTCTAAAAGTTGGATATAGAAGTTTAAATACCCCCGTCTAACATTCCAAGGATTCTATAAACAGTTCTAGTCACAACTTTGTATCTCCCTTCACAAACTCTGTGCTCATACAAAGCCAATTACTACATACATAGAACTGCCCTCACCTGGCTGGATTCACATCTGCTTTCTGTGCTTTTTCCCTCTGGAATGTTCTTACTCATCAAAACTCCGGGCCCACATCAAATCACATCTTCCCCTATGATCACCCAATAAAAAGTTTCAGTTCGTGATGCCCCCTGCTCTTAAGTGTCTTAGTTATCAGTATTTGTGGGCCCCTTACCGTAGTTGGATTTTAGGCTTTTGAGTAACAATGAGGAACAGTGCCTTATACAAAGCTTTTTGCCTATCCACTGTAAAATACACTGCATCTTAGATTTTAAAAGTGCTTTAAACATGTCTGCTGAATACTAGAGCCCTTTAAGAAGTTCCTAAATATATACCTGTATCAAATGAAAGTATTCTGAAGAGTTCTGTGATTTATCAGACTAATTTCCATACTGATCTATTTACCATATATTGCAACAGGTCTGCAGAGTACAGTGAAACAAACAAGGACTTTGGATTCTAGAATATCTGGGTTTGGCTTTCACTTCTGCCATTTATCAGTCGTATGACTTTGGGAAAATTACTTTATCTCTCTGGACCTAAATTTTCACATCTGTAAAATGGAGATAATATAATCTCTACCTTTCAAGGTTACTATGAAGACTGGAAACAATATACAAAATACATAAAACCATCAAGCACAGTACCAAGCATGTTGTTTGCTTCCAATATACGGCAGTTACATTATGATTGTCTTGCCCTTAGACACTAGGGTTCTTAGTTTCTCCCTGGCACCTATAAGAACTGAACACACATCATCACCATTTAGGATCATCCTAGACTGCGCTCATAAACTATTTCTGCCAAGCAATGATTTTAGGAGCTCTGCTCCTCACAGTAGGTGTGGTCTGTAAACAGTCTACTATCTTCAAGCCAAGAGGGGAACTTCTGGGCCTATGCCATCACACTGCCTAGACTAGGTTTCTGTTCTTGCTCATCACTCACTCCAGTTTCTTGCTAGAATAGAGCCTAGAGAGGCTTGATGGTCGCCACATTTCTGGGGACTTACCCTGCTTCCATTCTCCCAACATCTGATCCAATGCCCTACCTGCATCAACCTCAATCTGGATAAATATTTACAGAATGACAAATACAGCACTTACATATCTGACATCAAGAACCAAGAGTGCCCAATAATCTCCACTGGTTTATATGGCATCCCAATCTCCACCTCCATGAATCTACGTCAAGCTAGATGGAATCTGAACTCACTATGTCCCCACAAATGACATGATCTGGACTGCTGTTAAGAATGGAGTTCATCTAAATCAATGTGAAGATCTCTTTTATGAGTTTAATTCTATAAATTTGAACATATTTATTATCTTCCTAGACCTCCTTAGCAGCTATCCACCCAACAGCAAAATATTAAGTGTGCAGAATCAAGGAAACGTTACTGTGCTCCTGCTTCAAGATACTTCAGCCATCCCAGGAGACTTGAAAAAGTAGTGGCAATAGGAGAGATAAAGGAAAAATGAGCAGGTTTGACTAGTAATTTACCTTGTCATTTTTAGGAAGAGATGAGTTTATTATCCCAAAAGCAAATATACCTGATTTTTTAAATTAGCTCTACTTTCACTAATCAATACAATCATAAGTAATGAATCAAAATTGGACAATGAACATAACTTAATTCCCATAGAGCAGCCATCAAGTAACATGGCAAATTATACTCACTCTCCCAGGAACCAAAGGGATAGTAGCTTCGGCCTTGGTCCGCTCCGCTTCATCATAACTGGGCAGTGTTGTAGCTACATTGTAAGATGGGGGCTTTGGAAACCCAGACTCATCCTTGTAGTCAAAATATGCTGCAGAATTTTAACAGTCACAATTTTTTGATGATTAGCTGAATTGAAATAAAAGGAGTTCCACTAACTCTAGCAGACAAAACCCAGCCATTCCCTTAAGAGTACATATATAACAATTGAACCAAAAGACATTTCTAGATGAACGTCTAAGAGACTGGGGGTGATTTTTAAATGTATCCACTTCTCAATTATTTAAAATCCAGACTCGCTTTGTAACCTTTCTTCCGACTGGTTCTGAAACTTTTTTTTTTTAAACTGTAATGTCAAAGCGCAGAGTGTTTTTAAGGATTCCGTAATCACTTTGCCCTGTTACCTACCTGCGCTCTCTGCAGAAATGCTGCTGTAAGGTGGAGGAGCATCACCGGCAGCCTGTTCAGGTTCTCCAGACTCTTCTTCATTCTGTAACTAAATAAAAATTTCGTATTTTAATGCAAGCATAAAGCCAATTAGAAAGATAAGAACCCAAAAACTGAAATAAATAGCCTTTCTAGAAAGCTATTTAGCAATGTATTTTGAAAACCTTGATACACAAATCCTTTAAGAATTCTACTCCCAGGAAGTTATTCTATGAAAATATTCAAAGAGGCAAAAAGGGTACATATAAGTGTTGTGTCAGCAAAAATTAGAAACAACCTAAATTCCAATCATAGGAGACAAATAAATTATAGTACATCTCACAAAGGACTACTAAACGGCCATTAAAAATTAAATTTTGCCATCCTGGCCAACATGGCAAAACCCCATCTCTACTAAAAATACAAAAATTAGCCAGGCATGGTGGCACACTCCTGTAGTCCCAGCTGCTCAGGAGGCGGAGGCACAAGAATCATTTTAACCCGGGAGGCGGAGGTTGCAGTGAGCTGAGATGGTACCACTACACTCCAGCCTAGGCAACAGAGCGAAACACTGTGTCAAAAAAATACACATTAAATTTCAGCCAGGCATGGTGGCTCACACCTGTAATACTAGCACTCTGCGAGGCCTAGGCAGGTGGGATCGCTTGAGATTAGGGGAGCTTAGGAGTTCAAGACTAGCCTGGGCAACATGGCAAAACCCTGTTTCTAAAAAAAACCAAAAATTACCTGGGAGTGGTGGCATGCACCTGTGGTCCTAGCTACTCAGGAGGCTGAGTCAGCAGGACGGCTCGAGCCCAGGAGGTCGTGGCTGCAGTGAGCCGAGATTGTGCCACTGCCCTCCAGCCTAGGTGACAGAGTGAGACCATGTCTTTAAAAAAAAAAATTAAATTTCATTACTCAAATAGGTATTTATGGTGTACTATTATTACATGAAAATAGCTAAATTTGCCAAACAATATGCATCATATATTCCTTTTTAAAAAGGCAGACATATAATGGAAAAGAGGCCTAGAATGAGACATTTACAGTTCAACACTGTTATTTCTAGGTAATAGGAGTACAGGGGAATTTTTCCTTTTTGTTGTGTATCTGCATGTTCAAATATTTTGTAGTGAATATTTATCACTTGTATACTTTTTTTTAGAGAGACAGGATCTCATTCTTGCTGCCCAGGCAGGAGTGCGGTGGCACAATTATACCCTGGCTTTTTTTTAATTTATTTTTTGTAGAGATGGGGTCTCCCTGTGTTGCCCAGGCTGGTTTCCAACTCCTGGCCTCAAACGACGTATACTTTTTTAAAGTTAGAAAAATAATCTGTTAAGACAAAAGACAAATCACAGACAAACCATGTTACCATTATATTTAGCATGCACACCAAATTAAATCTTAAATAATTGAGACATTTATGAAAACATAAAATTCTCCCTAATTCTACATATTATCTGTCAATCGATATCCCTTTTCCCTATCTCAGCAACTTTTCTGCCAATCAAATCTTCAATTTATTTATTTATTTTTTATATTTTTGAGACGGAGTCTCGCTCTCTCGCCCAGGCTGGAGTGCAGTGGCGCGATCTTGGCTCACTGCCAGCTCCGCCTCGCAGGTTCACGCCATTCTCCTGCCTCAGCCTCCCCAGTAGCTGGGACTACAGGCACCTGCCACCACGCCTGGCTAATTTTTTTTTGTATTTTTTAATAGAGACGGGGTTTCACTGAGTTAGCCAGGATGGTCTCAATCTCCTGACCTTGTGATCCGCCTGCCCCAGCCTCCCAAAGTGCTGGGATTACAGGAGTTAGCCACCGCGCCCAGCCTTCTTCAATTTTTTAAAATAATTCACACCAAAAGTGTCTGCTGTTGCTAGTCTGTATAGCCTACACAAGTCATCTTCACAGAATAAAGACATTTCATTTGCTTTTTCGAGTCCAGTGTGACAATGAACTATATTAATTTAAAAGATGAGCTGACTGGGACTAGGAGTCAATCTGGAAATTAGTAACAGAATATTTAGTGATATAACTGATGTAGGGGTCTAGTCCTGGCTTCAGTATCATCAGGATATACAGAGCCAACTGACATACTTGTAAAATACATACCACCTCTAAACCATACTGCTATAAAGAACTCTATCTTGAATTGAGACAGAAAAACAGAGAGGCTGAGGTGTACTAACATGAAGTAAGGCTCCATAATCCATTAAATTTTTTTTTTTTTTTGAGATGGAGTTTCACTTTTGTTGCCCAGGCTGGAGAGCAATGGCGGGATCTCGGCTCACTGAAACCTCCACCTCCCAGGTTCAAGTGATTCTGTTGCCTCAGCCTCCGAGTAGCCGTGTGCCACCAGGCCTGGCTAATTTTTGTATTTTTAGTAGATGTTGGCCAGGCTGGTCTCAAACTCCCAACCTCAGGTGATCCGCCTGCCTTGGCCTGCCAAAGTGCTGGAATTACAGGTGTGAGCCATTGTGCCCAGCCATAATACATTAAATTTTAAGTGATCATCTCAATCTCAAATACTATTCAAAAACAGATGTCAATAAATTTTTCTGACTAATACTACAAAAGCTTCAATTTCAAATGAATTCCTGTGTCAAATTCTCATCAGCATCTACCATCTGGGTACATTTTTTCGAATCCTAGTAATCTAATATTAAACTTAAGGTACGCCCAAAATAACTGTATTGTAACCTAAGATAATTTTTCCTTTTAAACAAATACATGTGGTCAAAATAGCTGCAGTAAAGCCAAATGCTCCTGGGACACTGAACTAGTGAATTATTTAAAGAGAGTTCTTGGGACAACAGTTCACCTAAAATACTGGTTTTAACATTATTTGAAGCTCTTGGCAAGGTATTCTTAGCCCCCTCATACCTAACCACTCTTGTGCTGTGGGAAGGTCACCAAAAGAAGCAGAAGAGTCAGCAGCAAGAACAGAGGCACATACGGACTTTTCGAAAATGTTCCCTTAATATACTGTAGCCAGTAATGAACTTCATTTAAATCTAGCTTGGTTTATATCTAACCCGTTTTATATTTCCTGAGCTTGGTGTCAAAGTAATCACATTACCTCTGCATAATTTAGGTCTCAGAAAGGAAGCATGACAATTCTAAGAAATACAGAAATCCAAAGAAGAGGTTAAGAGGTCTTCTATGACAATATTTATAAGATAGGCTGCCTGTCTCCTGGCAACTTGGAAACGTTAAATTCGATCATCCCCCACCACAGTAAAAGATGATAGTGCAAATAAATTCCAGCCTTCTTAGAAACGCCAATTTTCACTTTGATAAGGAAAAAAGAAACACTTCTATGTGAAGAGTTTGCTCCATTAAAATTCACTACTTTAGAGTAGTGTACTTTTTTCAATTAAAAAAAAGAAAAAGAAAAACAATTTAAAACACCATTATGACTATGGTATAATCCCAAGACCTCACTATACAGGCTTCCCACTCTGGCTTATTTCTATAATGCTGGTGTTAAGATTAGGCTCCATCAAGAAAGCTGTTTAAAACAAAACACTGCAAGGTAGGGGGATTGGGGGGAGAGGAAATCACCTTCAAAAAGAGGTATTTAGTGACCGCCATCTGCATGAATAATAACTTGCTGAACAATGGAATTCTTAAATATACATCTTTTTACACTTCGGGGGCAACAAGTCAGGCATTCACTAACAAGTGGAGGAACACGTGCTCTAGAACTAGAGTGTACTATAAAATTCATTACTTGGTTCCAAAACTTATTTTTAAGATTCCCCTTTTCTGTCCCTGGGAACTCTTCTGTGCAGCCTCCCTGCCATGTCCCTGGAGCTCAGGGATCTTCGGGCTTTTTCCTGACACTTTCTGAAAGAATACGTAGCATTGTCACTTTGGGGTTAGAGTTGGAAAGATGCTCAGTCTCTTCTATCAACTGGCCAGTGGAAGCCTGAGTCCCATTTAACTGTCACAGAATCTGGGTTGTAGGGGATACTCAGAGAGACAGATCTGGGAACTTCTGCTCTCAGTACACGGAGATGTTGGGCAAGGATAGAAGGGATATCCTTTGAGTGACTGTGATAGATAATAAATAGCTGTTGGACACTAGATTTTTTTTTTCCTGTCATATAATTTCTGTTAAAATTCTGATCAATTTTACTAACCTTCAAATATGATTTTATTTTTAATTTTTTTAATTTTTATTTTTTTGAGACAGAGTTTCACTCTGTCACCCAGGCTGGAGTGCAGTGGTACGATCTCGCTCACTGCAACCTCTGCCTCCTGGGTTCGAGTGATTCTTCTGCCTTAGCCTCCCAAGTAGTTGGGATCACAGGCATGTGCCACCATACCTGGCTAATTTTTGTATTTTTAGTAGAGATGGTGTTGTGCCATGTTGGCCAGGATGGTATCAAACTCCTGATCTCAAGTGATCCATCTGCCTCCACCTCCCAAAGTGATAGGATTACAGGCATGAGCCACCACACTCGGCTGAAATATGATTTAAATGGCATTTTTTCCAAATAGAGCTATACAATTACCTACACAGGCCATATAAAGTAGAGTTTAATACACAACTACCTATAACTACCTATGCCTCCATCACTAAGAAATAAATAATCCAATCACCTGAGAATTCAGATGACCTTTCACTTTCTCACACCCAGAGTGTGCCCTTATTCTTGTCCTGATTACCTTTTCTCCTCTCTATGTGCTGAGCAGACTAGAATGGCTCCCCAGAAGAACCCTAAAACTCTTCCATTGTTCCCACTTCAGATATATCACAATCTGCCATGGTACCTTTGGCCTTGATGACCTTCAATTTAAAAAAAACATTTATTTACAAATAGGTGCTACTAAGGTTTTGTTCTCAAGTCACACCTGTAATCCCAGCACTGTGGGAGGCCGAAGTGGGCGGATCACTTGAGGTCAGCAGTTTGAGACCAGCCTGGCCAACATGGTAAAACCTCATCTCTACTAAAAATACAAAAATCAATCAGGTGTGGTGGTGTACACCTGTAGTCCCAACTACTCGGGAGGCTTATGCACCAGAATCGCTTGATCCTGGGAGGTGGAGGTTACAGTAAGCCAAGAGCAAGCCACTGCACTCCAGCCTGGGCGACAGAGCGAGATTCTGTCTCAAAAATAAATAAATAAATAAATAAATAAAATAAGAGGGTTGTTTCCCCTCCTTATCACCTTCCTCTGTATCTAGGTACTATTGGTATTAAAAATAAATATGACATTTTTATGAATCTCCAACACAGAAATCATATATAGTTCTAATTCTAATAGAAACAAACTTGAATTTAACAAGTTTAAGACATTATACCCTACAGATTTAAACTATTATTTGAGTCCAAGAAAGCTTCATCACTGCCCTCCTCGCTAAGTAGTTCTAAAATGAGTTGTTTTTCAGTAATAGCAGAACTGGGGCTAGGATTAGGGATAAGCAAGGGGCAACATTTATAACTGTAGCAAATGGCAGGACCTAAAGGCACTTAAAAGTCATTCTTGGATTCTCTATATTCACTAAGAATGGGAGAACAACAAAAAACCCTACACTAAACAAAACCCATAAATCCTTATGTATAAGAAAAGGTATCCACATATACCTCAGAATTCATACAAACAAAGCACATGAAAAATAATGCTGAACTATCCAGTGAGTCTATAAAGTTGCAAGTATTTTCATTACTTCATTTTTTTTTGGTTTGGTCCTACTCAAACAGCAAGAAAATTCTTGTAAGTTTCAAGTCCCTTCCTTAAGTTATTAAAAATAAGTATCAGAAAGTTCTGGGTCAATGCCTGAACTCTAGCTTTAAATGTTATTTACCAATTCTATCTTAGAGTTAATTTCTAAAACTTTTTCCTTAAAATCTAATTTTTAAAGCTCTCATTACCAGCCCACTACTGCATCGTCCCTAAATCCTACCAAAACAAGACGGTATAATTACAAAGCACATTTCTTTTGGCAAACAGCTGAGTATGCTATTTTACTGTTGTTCAGAAATAATCATTAAGTTTGTGTGGCCTGTACATTTACTTTATATATTGTAAATATAAACTCTGTCATTCTAACATCACCAAATTATTTACATTCAAGAAAAATTCTCTAATTATTAATTAGGAGAAGATATTTTAAGTAATTCTGACAAGAGAAACTAAACAATAAAAAGGCAACCCAATTATAAAATGGGCAAATGATTTGAATAGACATTTCTCCAAAGAAGATATACAAAAGGCCAGCAGACACAAAATGCTCAATATCATTAAGTCAGCAGGAAAACATAAATCAAAACCAAGACTCAATACCACTTCATGCTTACTAGGATGGCTATAATCAAAAAGACAGACAATAGCAAGTGCTGAGTATGTGGAGAAACGGCAACTCTAATACACTGCTGGTGGGAATGCAAAATGGTGCAGCTGCTGTGGAAAAGTTTGGCAGTTCCTCAAAATAAGTTAAACACAGGCTGAAAACACACTGGCTCAGCCTGCAATCCCAGCACTTTCAAGAGGCTGAGGCAGGAGGATCACTTGAGGCCAGGAGTTTGAGACCAGCCTGGGAAACACAGCAAGATCCTGTCTCTACTAAAAATGTAAAAATTAGCCGGGCATGGTGGCACACCTGTGATCCACCTACTCAAGAGGCTGAGACAGGAGGATCACTTAAGCTGAAGAGTTCAGCGCTTCAGTAAGTCCAGTCCAGTCTGTTGCTCAGTCTGAGCAACAGAGTGAGATCCTGTCTCAAACAAAAACAACAACATAGATTTATATTAACATCAAGCAATTCCACTCCAAGGTATATACCAAGAGAACTGAAAACAAGTTCATACAAAAACTTGTACATGAATCTTCACAGTAGCATTATCCATAATTGCCAACAATGTTCATCAACTTACGAATAGATCAACAAAATGTGGCATACCTGTACAATGAAATATTATTCATCCAAAAAAAATGAGGTACTGACACATGCTGAAACATGAATGAACCTTAAAAACATTATAGTACAAGAGGCCGGGTGGAGGTAAACCCAGCATTTTGGGAGGTCGAGGCAGGCGGATCATGAGGTTAGGAGATTGAGACCATCCTGGTTAACACGGTGAAACCCTGTCTTTACTGAAAATACAAAAAAATTAGCCGGGTGTGGTGGGGGGCACCTGTAGTCCCAGCTACTTGGGAAGCTGAGGCAGGAGAATGGTGTGAACCCAGGAGGCAGAGCTTGCAGTGAGCTGAGATTGCACCACTGCACTCCAGCCTGGGCGACAGAGTGAGACTCCATCTCAAAAAAAAGAAAAAAAAAAATTATAGTACAACAAAGAAGCCAGTCACAAAAGGCCATATATTGAACGCTTCCATTTATTATAAAATGTCCAGAAAAGGCAAAATCCATAGAGACAAAGTATATCAGTGGTTGCCAGGGGCTAGAGAAGGGGGAGCAACTGACTGCAAATGGGTCCAGGTTTCTTTTTGGGGTGATAAAAAAATGTTTTAGAATTAGGCAGTGATAATGGTTTCACACCTTGTGAATATAATAAAAACCACTGAATCGGATGGGCGTGGTGGCTCACACCTGTAATCCCAGGCCAAGGTGGGTGGATCACGAGGTCGGAAGTTAGAGACCAGACTGGCCAAGATGGTGAAACTTCGTCTCTACTAAAAAGACAAAAAAAATTAGCTGGGCGTGGTAGCACGCACCTGTAATCCCAGCTATTTGGGAGGCTGAAGCAGAGAATTTCTTAAACCTGGGAGGTGGAGGTTGCAGTGAGCTAAGATCGTGCCACTGCACTCCAGTCTGGGTGAAAAACAAGACTCCATCTCAAAAAAAAAAACACCAAAAAAACAAAAAAAACCCACTGAATCATACACTTTAAAAGTATTTTCTAATTTTTAAAAGCAAACCTATATAAACATAAATTTTATTTAAAACAAAACATTCCTCCAAGTATTATTCTCCGGCTAAATAAATGTCCATGCCCCTCAATGGGAAGGAATGGGTCCTGATCATACCAATATACCCAGAACTTAACACAGAACACACATGTGTGAATGAATGAAAACAAACAAGAGGAAGAGCACACTGAATTATAAACTACTTATAGTAAAAAAAAAAAAAAATCCTTAATGTTCCCTTTTCCTGAAAAGAAGAATTATTAGGATCAAGAGGAAAAATATCACTTTTTTCCTACTTCAAGAGTTTGAAAAAGATGACTTTTTTTGTTGCTCTTGTTTTTTATGAGATGAAGTCTCGCTTTGTCACCGAGGCTAGGGTACAGTAGCATGATCTTGGCTCACTACAACCTCCACCTCCCAGATTCAAGCGATTCTCTTGCCTAGCCTCCTGAGTAGCTGGGATTATAGGCCCCTGCCACCACACCTGGCTAATTTTTGTATTTTTAGCAGAGACAGGGTTTCGCCATGTTGGTCAGGCTGGTCTTGAACTCCTGACCTCAAGCTATCCACCCGCATTTGCCTCCCAAAGTGCTAGGATTACAGGCGTGAGCCACTGCACCCAGCCAAGATATCTTTTAAAAACCAAATCTTCGGCCAGGTGCGGTGGCTCACGCCTGTAATCCCAGCACTTTGGGAGGCCGAGGCAGGCAGATCACGAGGTCAGGGGATTGAGGCCATCCTGGCTAATACGGTGAAACCTCATCTCTACTAAAAATACAAAAAATTAGCCGGGCGTGATGGGGTACCTGTAGTCCCAGCTACTCGGAAGGCGGAGGCAGGAGAATGGCATGAACCCGGGAGGTGGAGCTTGCAGTGAGCCGAGATCGTGCCACTGCACTCCAGCCTGGGCGACAGAGCAAGACTCCATCTCAAAATAAAGAAAAAACAAAAAACAAAAAAACTTCAAGTTGCTCATGCAGAACCAAAAAAAAAAAAAAAGGAAAGAACCCACCAAACCAATCACCAGATTCAGACTATCCTCAATATCTCTCACAGAAAAGATAAATGCAAATCCTCTTAATAGCAAAATGAAAACACATTTAAAAATCAAAATTTGCCAAAAGTGAAGTAATCAGAATAATGCTTTAAAAAGTCAATACAATAACAGATGAAAAGAATACCCTAATTTTGCAGTAAATCCCCTCAGAAAGGCTAACCGTTTGTAAAGCTTTCTATTTAAAATTTTTGTGGTTATCATCACTGTTAATATGTATCAATATAACTGATGAGTACAACTTGGTTTGGAAAGAGAAAATGATTTATGTTAGAATGAGTCCTTAGAAATGAAAGCACAAATACTGTGACCTACGATCATCAATTTTGTGGGGTTTTTTTCTGATCTTTCTATTCTTTACGTAGGTCCAAGTAACAAGTAAAGGCATGCCATCCAAAGAGAAACGCAAGGAACTAGGAGAAATCAACCCTCGTCCCTGAAGGCACTAATTAGCCAACCATGGCTATGGTAGTAGCGAGCACCAGAAAATTATCATCAACCTGCCAACCCCTGGGATCTGTGTCTGACATCCAAGTACTTCTAGTACTGATGGCTCCACCAATATATCGCCAAGCAAATAATCCTGTGTTTTCTGACACCCAGCTTGAGAAAAACCTACAGCCAAGAGCCTTTGAGGTAAATGGCAGGCCCCCGATGGGTCATGATCTTACAAAGACTAGGGAAATAAGGAGGGACAATTGTTCAATATTTCCAAATAGCATTTTAATAGCAAGTCTCTCTGCTCATGAACATATAGGATTTTAAATTAAGAAGTAGCATCTACACAATTTATAACCAGTTCATATCCTCAGTAATGTGAGTTCTTCCTTTTCTCCGCTTCTTGGTTCCATAAGAAAATTCAGGCTTAGTTCAGAGCTCCAGGGCCCATTTGAGAAGGATTTAAAGCCCTAGAGAAAGACAAGTTGAAAAGGAGACTAAGCACCTGGCTCCCTGACTTTGACAGAATAGCAGGAATCGGTCATCTTTTGTTTACAGAGTAAACAATACTAAAAATAGTGGCTGTATCAGACTCATTTTAAAATAATTTATATAAAATCTAGTCCATAATTTAAACGCAAAGGTGGTAAATACATTGTTTTAACCCCCCACCACCCCATATGTAGATTTTATCTAAGATATGTTAAAGCTCTAAAATAGAAACATAGAAGCAGAAACAAGCTCCTAATTATTTGTCATTTAAAATGATACATTAAGTAGCCCCTTCCAAAGGGGAAAAAAAAGTCACAACAGACCATGGACTACAACTGGCATCTATTCAAGAATTATTTTATGGCTGGACGTGGTAGATCACACCTGTAATCCCAGCATTTTGGGAGGCTGAGGTGGAAGGACTGCTTGAGCCCAGTTCAAGACCAGCCTGGGCAACATAGCAAGACCCTGCCTCTTAAAAAAAAAAAAAAAAAAAAAAGAATTCTAGATTTCAAGAACAATTTTAAAAAATCATTTGTTTGGGCCAGGCAAAGTGGCTCATGCCTGTGATACCAGCACTTTGGGAGGCCAAAGTGGGAGGATTACTTGAGGTCAGGAGTTTGAGACCAGCCTGGCCAACATGGTGAAACCCCATCTCTACTAAAAATAGAAAAATTAGCTGGGTGTGGTGGCACGCCCCTGTAGTCCCAGCTACTTGGGAGGCTGAGGCACGAGAATCACTTGAACCTGGGAGGTAGAGATTGCAGTGACCTGAGATTACCCCCACTGCACTCTAGCCTGGGCAACAGACAAGACTCTGCCTAAAAAACAAAACAAAACCAAAACACACACACAAGAACTCTACTATTCATTCAGAAGACACCATCAGGAAAATGAAAAGAAAATCCAAAGAGAGGGAGGATATGCTTTTCAGAAAATGGACTTATATCCAAAATACATAAAGAACTTCTTAAAATCGGGCCGGGCGCGGTGGCTCAAGCCTGTAATCCCAGCACTTTGGGAGGCTGAGACGGGCGGATCACGAGGTCAGGAGATCGAGACCGTCCTGGCTAACCCGGTGAAACCCCGTCTCTACTAAAAAAATACAAAAAACTAGCCGGGTGAGGTGGCGGGTACCTGTAGTCCCAGCTACTCAGGAGGCTGAGGCAGGAGAATGGTGTGAACCCGGGAGGCAGAGCTTGGAGTGAGCTGAGATCCAGCTCACTGCACTCCAGCCTGGGCAACAGAGCGAGATTCTGTCTCAAAAAAAAAAAAAAAAAAAAAAAAAAAAGAACTTCTTAAAATCAATAAGGAAGCCATTCAATAAAAAAAGGGACAAGACTTGAATAGACATTTCACAAAAAAAGATATCTAAATGGCCAATAAACTTACAAAACAGTGCTCTATTTCACTAGTCATTATAGAAATGAAAATTAAAACCACAGATGATGACCAAAATAAAAAGCAGAAAATACCAAATGTTATCGAGGATATATAATAAACAGAACTCTCACACTACACTACTGATGGGAGTATAAACCTGTACAAGTACTTTAGAAAACTTTGCCAATATCAACAAAAGATGAATTTACACATATCCAGCAATTCCACTCCTAGTTATATGTCCAACAGAAACATTTACATATGATACCAAAAGACATATAAGGAGGGGCAAAGCAACAGTATTCATAAAACTGGAAATTACTGAAATGCCTATCTACAGTAGAAGAGGTAACTAAATTGTGGTATTTTCACAAAATGAGACAGCAGTGTGCATGAACAAACTGTAACCCACATGGGTAAATTTTGCAAAATCATGTTAAGCAAAAGAAGCCAGACTCAAAACAGTATTTACTGTATGATCAGGTTCATATAAAGACTTTTTTAAAGAACAGACAAACTAAACATACCAGTGAGTATGCCCTGGGAGGAGAGTGACTGGAAAGGCCCTGAAGGGACCTTTTGGAGTGCTGGTAATTCTGTTTCTGGATTTAGTATGCTAGAGTAGAGCATACTAGTTAGCTGTGCAAGTTCAGTTTGTGAAAATTCATTGAGCTGCACATTTATGATTGTACATGTTTTTATACATATATCATACTTCGCTAACAATTCAGAAATGGGAATAGAAAAACACTGTATGAGGAATAGTGATGATGCAGACTGTGAGCCCTCTGTGGACTGAGACCTTTGCATGGTTTATCAATGCATTCACCCCAGCACTTACCAGTGAGTGGCACAGCATGGATACATTAGTGAGTGTTGGCCAAAATAGGCATGGAGGTGGATTTCTAACAGAAACTTACCTGAAGAAATAGCAGCTATTCTTAATACCATCTTAACTTACCAGTTCACATCTATGAAAAGTATTCATATTACTTTACAAATCTCCAAATAAATTCACAGGCTATGCATGTAGCCATACACACATGACTGCTATAACTGTAGAGAGGACAGTGATGATGGTTTCAGGAATGGAGAGTGGCAGTTATGGTATCCCCATCACTACTTAGCACAAGGAGTGCATTTTAAACATGGAAGAATTGAGGAGAAACGTGGCCTTACAAAGCAACTAAGGCAAAAGCAGCTCTCTCCTACTGACTGGTCTAAAAGAATACGTGTAAAACAAACAAACTTTCAAAAAAGATTGCTATGATTTGGATGGTAGTCACAGGTCTCTGATTTATTATTATTTTGCATAAGGTACATATATACTCTGTATCCTTTCATATGCATCCATAATTTCACAATAAAAATGAAAAGAATAGTATGGCTCTATAGTTACCAATTTTAAAAAGAAATAACAGAAAAGAAACACCAAGGGAGAAACAGACATCTCCAACCTTTATCTCTTTAGAAATGAGCAGTGTTTAACATTTAGTATTCAATCTACAGCACTTAGCAATAAGTGCTCAGATGTTCAATTAAAGTTTATATATGAAGGAAAACTTATCTTGATCACAATGTAATTCCTACAATATTGTTTCTTCTAAAAATAACCAATTGGCATATCCCAAAAATGGAATATTCCACATTGAAAAGGCAGTGAAATCAAATGTAGACACTGAAAGACAGTGACAGAGCCATGCCTAGAACCCAGGCTCGCATGTTGACTGCAGCCTGCTCAGCTCTGATAGTGAGAAGTTCCAAAAGTTATGCTTGCTTATTAGCCTAGAGTAGAGCATACTCAGGCAGACATTATGGGTGGGAAAAGGTATTCTATTCAGGAGAGTCCACCTTGATTCAGGCCTGGTCATGAGGTCCTCTCTTCCTGCAAGAACAATGAGAGCCAAAAAGTAGGTACATCGAGCATTTAATACCTTTCCTATTAAACTATCATCACAGAATGTTTCGTTCTACAAGTATTCAACTGCTAGGTTAATTTAACAACACTCATTAAATGTGTCAGGCCACAACTGATGTGGGGTCTGGGGACAGAACAGTGACTTGGCTGGTGTTTTTGGCCTCACTAAGTCTGCAAGTTTAGCAAATGAAACACAAATAAGTAATTACAATTACTGTATAATGTCCAATTAAAGATTAGACACTTGAGTCTTATTCCTCCTGAAACCCTCTTAAATATAAATGTGAGTAAAATGTTGCTTGTTTAAAGACAAAAAACTTACAAGCAACAGAAAAGGAAGCAGCAATTAATTTCTGAAAGCTAGAAGCGGGATGACAAGTGGTAACTGACTTAGCAGACCCAAGAAAGCTAAATCCTAAACCAGAAAGCCAAAAAACAACTGTTTTGTATCCCCCAAAAGCTCAAGAACGGTAGCACCAGGTACTGCTAGAAGTAGAAGTGAAAACGAGATTTATAAACAGAAGAGATTGGGCACGTTCAGGGTGGTATGGCTGTAGACGAGATTTATAAACATAAAGTTAGTTTGGGCCGGGTGCAGTGGCTCATGCCTATAATCCCAGCACTTTGGGAGGCCAAGGCGGGCAGATCGCCTGAGGTCAGGAGTTTGAGACCAGCCTGACCAACATAGTGAAACCCCATCTCTACTAAAAATACAAGAATTAGCAGGGCACGATGGTGCATGACTGTAATCCCAATTACTAGGGAGGCTGAGGCAGGAGAATTGCTTCAACCCCGGAGGCAGAGACTGCAGTGAGCTGAGATCGTACCACTTCTAGCCTGGGCAACAGAGCGAGATTCCATCTCAAAAAAAATAATAATTATTATTATTTGATAACAAATAGCTAAACAAACACTGAATTCTATAGAGAAAGGACTGTGATGATTAAAGGAACCTGGGTTTTATCTGTAGTGCTTTCAATTTTTATAGGATTGTATTTCATAGTTAATCAAAATTTAACAATGAGTCTAAGATGAATTCGGTAATAGATAATGAGCGTTATACTATTCTTGCAACCTTCTCTAAGTTTAAAATTATTTCTAAAAAAAATTTTCTTTAAAGGTACTTTAAAAAGAAAGCAAACATGATCATTAGAAAATTTGGAAAATAAAGAGAAATCAGTCCTACCATTTTTCGTAAAATGCGTTGTTTAAAAGGAAAAAATAAGACAGTATGCATTTGTGAAAATTTGTAGAACTTGATAGCACAAAGAAAGAATCTTAAGGCATGCAAATTTTTAAAATCCACTTAGATGGCTGGAGGATGTATGCAAAATGTGACAAAACAAGATAAGTGTATTATAAATGTTTGAAACAACCTCACTCAAGTGGGTGGAGGAACAGGTGCTGACCTAAGGAACATTTGGAAATAAGTAGAGTTTTTAAGACTAAAGGCAAAAGGAACTGTACATACGCTTTGTCCTGCAGTGGTTATAATACTATTTCCCACAGGGGTGTGGGTTAACAATTCTGATACAACTTACACATGTATATCAGAACTGAAGAATTATGTAAATGGATGGTGGAAGTGAGCCAGGTTTCTCAATGTTGGAGTGGGAGTTTATAGATAAGGGGAGTAGGCTAGAGCGACCCATATGGTAATAAATTAGAGGTGGAGATACTAGTATGAACTTATGTTCAGCTTAATATAGATAGATGGTACACACAGAAATAGTTACAGATGTGCGTACCCACAGATTAATATACAGACATATATAGTTCCTTGCTCTGTCAGCTTAGAAGGCCTAAAAGTAATGACACCCTAGTAGCAAGGAGCACAGATCTTGGTTTGTAGTATTATTTTTCAATAAAAGGAACCTCGGCTCCTTGGAAAAATGCCTGATTCTAGGATAGTGCAGGAAATATATAAGACGAGCCTAGTGCCAAAATGTATGGAAGTGGGTTAAAAAAAAAATCCACAATGATGGAGGTATGCAATTTAAGTAATAAAATAAAACAGTTACTGGATTATAATTAGAAGAATAAAATATTTATGAGTCTATACAGATATAAACACTAAACAAATTATCAGAGAAGAGACAAATGTCCCATGCAGGAAAATTCCAAATAATTCATGTCAATGCTTTGCCCTCAGCGAGGTGTTACATAACTCCCCACTCCTTATGTGTGGACTATGTATAGTGACTTCCTTCCCAAGAGTAAGTATGGAAAGAGGGGTAACAAGTATCTTTACAGAAGAGAAAACTGACAAACACTACCTCAGCCAGGTGATCAAGGTCAATGTCAACAATGATAAGTCATGCTGACGGTGTACATTCTTGATATGATGTGAAGAGAACAGCACTTTACTTGTGGTCTGCCCCCAAATCCACAACCCCAGTCTAATCATGAGAAAAACATCAGACAAACCCCAATTGAGGAACATTATACAAAGACCTGACCAGTACTCCTCAAAACTGCCAAGCTCATCAAAAACAAGGAAAGTTGGAGAAACTCACAGCCAAGAGGAGCCTAAGGAGACAGGACGACTAAATGTAACGTTACCACATTATATCATCCTGGATCCTGGATGGGATGCTGGAACAGAAAAAGGACATTAGGTAAAAACTTAGAAAATCTGAATAAAGTACAGACTTTAGTTGATAACAATGTACTAATATTTGTTCAATAATTGTGAAAAATGTACCACACTGATACAAGATGCTAATAGGGAAAGGTGGGCATAGGGCATATAGAAACTCTCTACTGTCTTCTGTGTTTCTGAAAAATTCAAAATGTTTCAGCTGGGCGTAGTGGTGTATGCCTGTGGTCCCCGCTACTCAGGAGGCTGGGGGGGAAGGATCGCTTGAGGCAAGGAGCTTGAGGCCAGCCTGGGTAGCAACATAGCAGGAACCCATCTTAGGGGAAAAAAGTTTCAAAAAGTAAAGTCAAGGCCAATGTCAACAATGATAAGTCATGTTGACAGTGTGCATTCTTGATATGATGTGATGAGAGCAGCACTTGTGGTCTATTTGAAAGTACAGATTTATTTAAAAAACATTTAAAGCGAAGGAAAGGTTAAGAAGAAAGCCTGAAGATGCAGGGCTGCAGTGAGTCGAGATTGCGCCGCTGCACTCCAGCCTGGGTGACAGAGTGAGGCCCTGTCTCAAAAAAAAAAAAAAAAGCTTGTAGAACGCACACCAAATTTGAGGAGCAGTTACAGCTCTGGGAAGAGATAGGAAGGAAAGGGAAACCAAGTTTTTCTTTAGAAAGTTACTGTCTGAATCTAGCACATGAAGAATGTATTACTGTATAATACAAAATGTTTAATTCTAAACACCACATTTAAGCATTGAATGATAAAGAAAATGAAATCATTATTAAACAGGCACCATTCCCTAAGCCCTTATATCTCTATTCATAAACTGTCCAGTCTCCAGACAGACCTCCAACTTGTATTCAAGCCTCTGATTATGGTAACTACTAATTAATATGGCTGAGATAAACTAATTTAAAAGACAAAAACAGAAAAACTATCAAAGATTATGCTAAATTGCTCAGGGATAAGAAATATATTACACATATGGGCTGGGCACGGTGGCTCATGCCTGTAATCCCAGCATTTTGGGAGGCAGAGACAGGCAGATCACTTAAAGCCAGGAGTTCGAGACCAGCCTGGACAACATGGTGAAATCCCGTCTCTACTAAAAATACAAAAATTAGCCGGGCATGGTGGAATACATCTGTAATACCAGCTACTCGGGAAGCTGAGGCACAAGAACCTCTTGAACCCGAGAGGCGAAGATTGCATTGAGCCGAGATCTCACTACTGCACTACAGCCTAGGTGACAGAGACAGACCTGTCTGAGAAAAAAAAAAAGAAGAGGAGAAAAGAAAAGAAAAGAAAAGAAAAATACATATGAAGGTAGGCTGGGTATGGTGGTTCACACCTGTAATCCCAGCACTTTGGGAGGCCGAGGTGGGCAGATCATTTGAGATCAGGAGTTTAAGACTAGACTGGCCAACATGGTGAAACCCCGCGCCTACTAAAAAAACAAAAATTAGCCGGGCATGGAAAGAAATATACATATGAAGGGAACCGCATTAATCAATAAGAAAATATTTCACTAGGAATGTTCTTAAACTTGATCAGTGCTAGTATTTAGGACATTTAATATAAATTATGTTATTCAGAAAAATAATGAGTAAGCCTTATTGTAAGAGCAGGATGTGCTAAGTGTTATCAGGTTATACTTGCTTTACTACCGTACTTGATCAAGTTAATAAGACATATCACACAGTCATCCGTCAGTATTTGGTGGGAACTATTTCCAGGACTCCCCACAGATACCAAAATCTGAGGATGCACAGGCCTCTGACATAAAATGGTATAGTATTTACATATAACCTACCTCATGTACTTTAAATCACCTTATAACACTTAATACAATGTAAATGCTACGTAAAATAGCTGTTATAGTGTATATTTTACTTGTATTATTATTTATTATTGTATTGTTATTTTCCCCATTTTCAATCCACAGTTGGTTGAATCTGCAAATGTGCAACCTGTGGATACCCAGAGCCTACTCTGACTCATACCCCCACCTAGTCAACCACTAGAAGCAATTACCACTGGAAAGTATGTCAAACCCAAAAAATTTCATACATGATATTTGCCAGTTGCCTAGCTTATTGGCAACAATGACTTGAGAAAAAGATAAACCATCAAGCCAATTTTCAGTACGAATGGAACAGAAGTATTAAAGTTGCTTTATCTAAATTGTCCATTATTATAAGAATATAGGCTGGGCACAGTGGCTCACACATGTAATCCCAGCACTTTGGGAAACCGAGGCAGGCTGATCACTTGAGGTCAGGAGTTCAAGACCAGCCTGGCCAATATGGTGAAACCCTATCTCTACTAAAAATACAAAAAATCAGCTGGGCGTGGTGGCAGGCACCTGTAATCCCAGCTACTGGGGAGGCTGAGGCAGGAGAATCGCTTGAACCTGGGAGGCAGAGGTTGCAGTTAGCCAAGATCGTGCCACTGCCCTCCAGCCTGGGCAAGAAGAGTGAAACTCTGTCTCAAAAAAAAAAAAAGAAAAGAAAAAAGAATATAATTCTTCTAAGCTATTGTACTTGCTCAAAGATAAAATAAGAACATTTTAAGAAACCAAAATAATTATTTTAAAGCCCTAAAAACAAATAAATCTGAGGATGTCACTTGAATCTCTTTGAGCCTTTTTTTCTTTCTTAATAAAAATAGGAAGTTACTCTCATGGTAGGATTTACTTTATACCCTAGCATAAAATAAAGAAATATAATTGATGTCTAGCATAAAACAATTTGAAGTTATGTGCAGTCAAACTACTGGTGGAATCAGCTTAGAGCAAAATTCCCTAGAGCAGTTCAACTGGGCCTTGGTTTCTGCCTAAACCAGGAAGCGGTGCCCTGTTTTCAGAACACAGTATGATTAAGCCAAACAAATCTTGCCTAACAAGTGGTCACCCATGGGATCAGGTAAGAAAACAAGGATAGATTAACAGGAATCTATCACTGCTACAAAAAAAAAAGGATGAGGCTTGGTAAGAGTGAGACCAATCAATACAAACGACAGTTAGTTATGGATCCACAGCCCGACACTGACAAATCCTGTTTCCACACTCCTCACAGATTACAAGAGAGCTCTCATGATATATTCCTCAAGTGATATCTTCTTGAAGTATCACACCATTTGTTTTCTTTTAAGAGTTACACATATAAACATTTATCAATATATGATTTCTAGGATTCGTTTCAAAATAATGTGGTGAGTAAAAATGAAATAATATTGGCCATTCATTCACAATTGCTGAAGCTAGGTGATGGTGCAGAACCTTTCTTATACTACTCTATTATTGTATGTGTTTGAAATTTCCATAGTAAAAGTTGAAAACGTAAACATCATGAAGAAATTACTCCTACAACTCAACAATGAAACAAAAAACTCAATTCGAAAATAAGCAAAGAACTTGAATACTCATTTTCTCTAAAGAAAATATCAATGGCCAATAAGCACATAAAAAGATGCTCAACATCACTAACTATTAGGGAAATAGGGATTAATACTGCAATGAGATACCACTTCACACCCATTAGATGGCTACTATCAAAAAAACAAAAACAAGAGAACAAGTATGTTGAGGATATGGAGAAATTGGAATCCTTATACATTGCTGGTGGGAATATAAAATGGTGAAGCTGCTATGGAAAACAGTATGGGAGTTCCTCGAAAACTTAAAAATAGAATTGCTATATAACCCAGCAATTCCATTTCTGGGTATATCCAAAAGAACTGAAAGCAGGGACTTGAAAGATGTTTGTAGACTCATGTTTTTTATAGCAGCATTACTCACAATGACCAAAAGGTAGAAGCAAACCAAGCATCCATCAACAAATGAATGCATAAACAAAATGTGGTACATATATAAAATGGACTATTACTCAGCCTTAAAGAGGCAGGAAATTCTGACACATGCTACAACATGGATGAACTCTGAAGATATTATGCTAAGTGACATATGCCAGTCACAAAAGGACAAATGCTATCTAATTCCACTTATGAGAAGTACCTAGAGTAGTCAAATTCACAGAAAGCAGAATGGCGGTTTCCAGAGGCTGGAGGAGGGGGGGAAAGGAGAGTTATTGTTTAATGAATATGGAGTTTCAGTTTTGCAAGGTGAAAAAGTTCTGGAGACGGACTGGTTTCACAACAATGTGAATATACTTAATGCCACTAAACTATATACTTAAAAACGGTTAACATGGTAAATTTTATATGTATTTTACCATAATAAAAAGTTTTCAAAGGAATAATGTATCCGTCTTCCTAATATTTTTATAAATTTTCTTTGATCACTGACCATGTAGACCACAAATACAGCAAATAACTTAAGAAACTCTGACATAACCTAAGAGGCATTCTGTGATATAATTATAACGTCTTTTGAAACTGAAAAATAAGCAAAAAAGCCACATGAGCACTATTCATTCCTTCCTCCAGGATCATTACTTCATCTAATAATTTAACATGAATATGGTTTGACCTATCAGAGATGAAATTCTTACGCTCATCAAAATATTCCTCCATAATCCTGAGAGAATTTATCCAAAACTATACCATTTCAAAAGCTGCTCTACAATGTCATCAAACTATAATACAGAGTATTGGTGATGCTTACAAATGGGCAACTTCTTTAGCAGGTAATGAGGCAAGTCCAGAACTAAGCATTCTGTAATCTGTTTGAACCTACATGGCAGTGTCATCATCACCCACTTACATTGAATTGAAATCCAAGTATCCTAAAATACTTGGAATGAACTGGCAAAATTCATGCACAGATCTACTGCAGAAGATCTGCGTTCATCTACGGATGAACGGGAGTTAACGTCCTCAGAGAGAGAAACACGCAACAGGTTTCTCAGCACTCAGTATGGGTCTACTTAGGTCTTTCTAAAACAGTGCTTCCATACTGTCTGAGACACAGTCTCAGTTTCAAAATGAAAACAAACAAACAAACAAACAAACAAAAAAACAAAATAATGCCACAGGGAACCTATAAACCAAGCCTCTTTTTTTTTTGGGGGGGGGGGGGGGCAGAGTCTCGGGTGGGCAGAGTCTCACTCTGTCGCCTAGCCTGGAGTGCAGTGGTGCAATCCTGGCTCACTGCAACCTTTGCCTCCCAGGTTTATCCTGCCGCAGCCTCCCGAGTAGCTGGGACTACAGGCACCCGCCACCACACCCAGCTAATTTTTTGTATTTTTAGTAGAGACAGGGTTTCACCATGTTAACCAGGATGGTCTTGATCTCCTGACCTCATGATTCACCCACCTTGGCGCCTTTGTTTTTTTTAAGACAGAGTCTTGCTCACCCAAGCTGGAGTACAGTGGTGCGATCCCGACTCACTGCAACCTCTGCCTCCTGAGTTCAAGTGATTTTCCTGCCTCAGCTTTCCAAGTAGCTGGGATTACAGGTGCACACCACGCCGTGCTTTTTTTTTTTTAGATAGAGTCTTGCTCTGTCGTCAGGCTGGAGTGCAGTGGCACGATCTTAGTCCACTGCAACATCTGCCTCCTGGGTTCAAGTGATTCTCCTGCCTCAGCCTCCTAAGAAGCTAGGACTACCGGTGCATGCCACCACTCCCAGCTAATTTTTGTATTTTTAATAGAGATGGGGTTTCACCGTGTTGGCCACGATGGTCTCAATCTCTTGACCTCGTGATCTTCGTGATCTGCCCACCTCGGCCTCCCAACAAGTGCTGGGATTACAAGCATGAGTCAACTTGCCTGGCCGTTTTTCGTTTTGTTTTGTTTTGCTTTTTTGAGACAGAGTCTCACTGTGTCGCCCAGGCTGGAGTGCAGTGCACAATCTCGGCTCACTGCAACCTCTGCCTCCCAGGTTCAAGCAATTCTCCTGCCTCAGCCTCCCAAGTAGCTGGGATTATAGGCGAGTGCCACCATACCTGGCTAGTTCTTATATTTTTAGTAGAGACAGGGTTTTGCCATGTTGGCCAGGCTGATCTTGAACTCCTGACTTCAAGTGATCTGCCCGCTTTAGCCTCCCAAAGTGCTGTGACTACAGGTGTGAGCCACCGCACCTGGCTGAGCCTAGCCTTTCTGCATAGTCTGTCACTACTATGCTAAATTCAAGTTGTCCACATATTACGCTACCAATAAAAAGACTATAAAGACAAAACTGTGTTTGCATTTATGAATCATACAGTTTTCCATTACATTTACTTGGTGAGAAAACTAGCTCAATTTGATTAACCAGATCAAATAGAAGTCAGAACAGCCCTGTGTGACAACCAGAGTATCATGTTCCTATCAAGTTGCCTGGACAATTCACCATCATTCTATAATTCAAAAGCCTTTTAAATATGTATATTCTCTGACCAGGCATTTCCATGTCTAGTAATTTATGCTAAGGAAACGGCTGAAGATGTATGTAAAATAAGTTTCAGTCAATGAAAAAAACTATAAACATTCTCAGTGACCAAAGATAGGCAATTAGTTAAATTACGATTCATCCATACAATTACATGCCATACAGACATTAAAAATATTTTATATAGAAAATGTTAATAACATTGTGTGAAGAACATTACAAAATAGAAATATGAACCCATTTCATTATTTATCTAGTATGCCTTTGTAGATACATGTGAATGATACACATATGCAAATGTATGAATGCACATGTCTGAGAACAAGATACACATGAACACGTGCAAAAGTATGTGCAAGTATGATCAGGGGCTCATAAAACTGCACACGAATGTACAAAGATATGTCTGTACATGTATATATGGGTACATAAGAGAATACATACGCATGTGCATATATCTGCTAATGCATACACCTATATTTGGACTGTGAGCCTGTGTTTTAAGTAGGTGAGTGTGTGTATATCCTTGTAATCACTACTTAGCAGCTTGTGACCTTGAGGCAAGTTACTGAGCCACTTTCAGTCTTTGACAATGAGAACAAACCCTGGTTCATAAGGGTTTGGTATGGATTAAATTTTTTTAAAAAATGGACGTAAATTACTTAGTACTGTGATTGTGGCATAAAAAAATCAATATTAGCCTTCCTGCATTCCTTATCTGTACACACATACACTGACCTATAACATAGCTATAAACCCACAAGAATGCACATTAAAATATTACCTTCGGTTATCTAGTTGGTTTTTGTTTAGGGAAGGTATTGCAGTTTTTGGGCTTTCATCTTCTACAATTTTTCTAGGAAGATTTTTTTTTTTCGTTTTTTTGATACTTCAATTCTGCATAACTAAAAAATATTAAATGCCACACTAAGGAATACATGATTTTGACACTCCAGCAATTTTTTTGTATTCTAGCAGTATATCGGCATTACCTAATAGCTCAAGAAGATGGCAGTACAAAGAAAAACCACAGTTCTTCTGCTGGTTCGCCTTATCCAAGTCAGGATGAAAAGGATGAAATCAGATGACAGTATACAGTATGGGTGATTTGCAAACACTGTTTGCAAGTCACTTTGCAAAGATGTCACAGTTAAGTGACATCTGTTATTCCCATTTTATTAAAGCAGTAAGGAACCCACAGGCTGCCCAAGGTCATACAAAAAAAAGCATGTGCTAGATCCATGTGCTCTGAAAAGATCTAAGGATTAACTGCATTGCCACAATTTGGGCCGTGTTTATAAAACCAAGAAGCGAAATTCTTAACTAGTCATTTTAGGAGTCCAATCCTGAGTGGGGGCGGACTGCAACACATGGCTGATTATAGCAAAACAAACCAGTAACCAGCCGCACCAGGGTTAATCTACGTTTTCATCGTACTGGCTTTCCTTATTTCTAAAATATAAAATTGTAGATCGTCTAAGATAGGACATTTTATTTGATAAAAGCAGGATTGACATCTGTATGCACCGAAACCATGTGAAACATGACAAACACAAGCCGTTATTTGCGGTTCCAGGCAACATCAGTTTACCACCTGGCTCAATTCCCACAATTACGATATGTTAGATTAACATTTCTAAAAATCCTGCAGAAGGTCTCTAAATTTCCTGGGGGAACTTAGCTACAGACGGGGAGTGAAACAAGCAGCTCTTTTCCCTGGGGCCTCAATTTATAAATCAGACCCGAGAAAATGATCCAATCATTCCCTATACATTTCCTCCTCAGCTATGCCATCAAATCTCTTCAAACGTCACTTCCAAGCATTTAAAATACAACCGGCACACGCCCTGCAGACTTCATCGTAGCCCTCCCTTTTGGGGCATCACCACAGCCAAACATCGCCTCTTCCAAATCTACTGCAAACTGCGGGTTTGTCTCTTGCTTCATTTTTTACTTTTGTCTTAAAACGGAGGCGAGGGGGAAGGGTTTCGACAAACTAGGCTCTGAAACCCTGAGCAATAGCATCTTGCTGTGGGGAGCTATCGGCAGCAGCAGAGATTTTAATCTTTTCTCACCACCCAGTTTCCGTTTCTTGCTTTTTTCTTTCTTTCTTTTCCAATGACATCAAACCAAAGGTGGAAAAACGAAAAACGAATGCCTCAGATCGATGCCGCCTATGGGTCTCGGGTTCTGACTCAGGGACCCGCCCGCCCTGGGAAATGCGGGAAACGAGGCCGGGAGGAGGGCTTTCCACCGCCGGAGTCCCACCCGGGGTCGCAGAGGGGCAGGCCGGGCCCGCGGCAGCCTCGAATCCGAGCCCGGGGCCCGACCCGCCCCTCCAGGCCCAGCGCGGCCTGCCAAGCCCCGGCGTCGAGTTGGCCGCGGGCCGGCCCGAGAGGCCTGAGGCGGCCAGCGGACAGGGCAGAGCCGGGGGACGGAGTCCGGGGCGGGACTTGGGCGCCGCTTACCTGCTGGTACCGGCTGCCACAGGCCGGCTCGACCGCCGCCAGCGCCGCCAACGCCAACGCCATGGCGCAGCCGGCAGCAGGGAAGGAGAGCGAGCGAGCAAGCTAGCTAAATGGGCGCGGCCGCTGCGGCCTGGGAGCGCTGGGAGGCCGAGGGGGACGCTCCTTGGGTGGGTCTCGATGGCCGCCGCTGCTCCCGGGCGAGACGATCCTCTCAGGCTGTAAGCGCCGCCGCCGCCGCCGCCGCCGAGGCTCCGACGCGGCCCCTGGGGAAGAGGCGGAGACTACGACGGCGACGCGACGCCGCCGCCCCGCCCCCGACTCGCGCCGCCCTGCCCGGCCCGGCCCGGCCCGGCCTACCCTAGCCCTGAGCCACCGCCCAGAGGTGCCCCGGCCCGGGTGTAGTTGCTCCGACGACCTGAGCCTCCGAGGCTCAAGTGTTGTATTCGATTCCACTAAAAACGAATTACTAACAGGCCAGCCTAAAGAAAGGGCGATGGTGCTGATGAGCACCTCGAGCCAAGCCCTGAGCTTCACTTACGTGCCCTCATCCAGCCTTCAGCACAACCACCCTGACACAGGAACCACAGCACCATTCTCCAGGTCGTTGGCAACCAGAGAGGTTGACAATCTTCACAGCAGCGACCTGATCCCTGGTGTCTGGCAGCAGAATCGTGGTTCTTATTCACTCCCTTCTTTTATCTGCAATACTCATAAACCAGGGGTCAGCCAGCGACAGGGAGGGGGCAAAATCCGGTCTGTCACCGTGACTGTGAAAAGTACGTGAAATTCAAGTTTCAGTGTCCATAAATAAAGTTTTATTGGAACACAGCAGCACCTTTTTGTTTATTATGGCCTGCAAACCCTAGAATACTTGCTATCTGACATTTTACAGTCAATGTTTGCTAACCCTAAATCCTTGAGAACTGCTTGGATCTCAAATGCTACTTAGGGTGGATGATTATAATAACATCCTCATGTTTATGCAGTTCTTTAGTATTTTAACAGCCTCATCTGCGGAATCAGAAACCATATTTTCCAAAACAGTTCCCTGAGTCGGTGACTTGGAAGTCAAAACTTGAAGGGTTTGGCCATGCTAAAGGCTTTCCCGGCCACAGGAACAGGTGCAAAGGGTGGTCCAGAGAGAGATTGCCTTGTGGAAGAACAGAAAGGATGCTGGCATAGCTGCCATATAGGAGATACAATTATCAGTGTTTCACAGATGAGGAAGTTATGCCCAAAGAAGTTAAATATCTCACCCAATGATACAGAGCTACTAAGCGGTGAAGCTGGAATACAACTCCAATAAGCCAGCTTTCTTAACCAGTATTGCACAACTAAATTATAAGCTTTGTGAAGACAAGAGTATTTGTCTTTTAAATCTTATTACCTCCCAATGGCATCTAGCACAGTATAGTTATATAGCAGGCTTGCAAGCTTTGTTTCTTTCACACCCAGCCATCTGCAATTGCTTCTACCCACATGTCCTACAGAGAAAAAAAAAATCTTCCATCTCTGAAGCTTGTTGCAATTCCCATTTCTTCTTCATTGCCTTTCCAAGTTGGCAGTGTAGAGGTTGTATTAATATGATTATTGTCTTAGCTTCTAATTTTGAAGTTTAGTTAATTATGTATTTTAAAAGAGAGCAGTGTTTCAAACACACCCTGAGGTTTCTGTATATATGAGAAAATTGTAATCAATAAAAACTCTAGATGTTTACCATCTTCACTTTGAGTTCTCTCTCAGTATCCAAACTTCTCCATATCTGTCGCTATTTCCAAGTATTAGTCTCACATATTAACATGCTGGAAGAGTGAACAAATGTAGCAACATTCCAAGCTCTGAAGTCTATTTAGAGGCTCCTTACTCTGTCCCTCAGTTGTTGTTTTTAATCCAGAAAAACAACCTTTAAATGTAATCAGGTACAGTGAATCAAACGTAATGTCCTGCCATGTAGTCTTGTATAAAGGGTGCAAAAATCTAATTTGAAATTTTTAAAAATTTCAGCAGTGGAAAGTAGAAATCCAGACTTCTTTGTCCAGATTGTCTAAATTTGCATGTAAGAAATAATAAAAAAGAATTTGTCCGCTGGGCACAATGGTTCACATCTGTAATCCCAGCACTTTGAGAGGCTGAGACTCGAGGATCACATGAGCCCAGGAGCCAGGAGTTTGAGACCAACCTGGGCAACATAATGAGACACAATCTCTGGAAAAAAAAAAAAAAGAAAGAAAGAAAGAAGAATTTGTCAGCCTGCCACATACGGCGATTGGAGCAACAACTGCAATCTTTAGGCATGTCTGCAGTGCTGTGGCTTTTGTGGAAAAGATGTTGCCACCCTTCTATTTCTTTCCTAAATTACTTTCTCCCTCAACATCTATATGCTCCCTGCATGCGGACACAAATATTTATCATAATATAAATAACAGGCTTTATCATAGAAATATTTTCCATTGAAAGTAAAAGAAAACTGATCTCCAACTTCCAATCTCTTTTTCCTATGTCCTCAACCAAAATGTTTTGTAGTCACGGTAAGGATTTTGGGGTTTTTTCTTGAGTTCCCCAAAGCCTCTAATAAGTAAATTGAGATTATTTGCCTTGATTCGATGGGTGGATAAATTGGAGAATTGAGAAATTGAGTCACTGCTATATTAGGCCTCCAGCTGGCAGGCAAATTGTACAACGAAGGGGAAAACTGAATTTCTGGCTCACAGATCCATGCCTAGTGCAAGCCAAGCAGACAGAGAAGATAATCCAAGGCCATAAAAATTGTGCTCTTTGGCTTCATCTCGAGATGTTGTCAAGAGAGTTTCCACAGAGAAAGTTATTAATTTCAGATTGCTGCACTTAGAAACTTATTTCCCCACAGAGTAACAGTAATACTTTCCATGTGCAGTACTGCATATGTGAGTTGCTGACTCTGAATCATCCCTCCTGAGAGAGAAGAGAAACATGGACAAGTAAGAGGATAGCTCATGTCCGTATGCCTTTCCCCCCGCAATATAGATACAAATCTCCAGGATAAATGTGGCCTTCTGTCTTTCATGTCCACATGAGGCTTGACCTAGGTAGTGCGGAGCTCAGTAAGTAACCAAGAAGGGTTTGTTAAATGTGTTAAATTCAGACAAAAGCCTCATTAGTCTAATATCTCATTTGAGGCCTTGAACTTCTCCAGCTAGTCTTTACAGGGCTCCAATTAAACCATGAAGTTTTATTTCTAATGACTTACTACTAATTTTAATTCTCACTACATTACCATAATGTCCATTAAGAGCAAAAGGTAATATCTTCATATTACAAATAAAGAAATTATCCATTGATAATTACTACTGTTATGGAGCACTTCCAGAATCTTGGACCCGATGGTACATCATCTGCTTAATCTTCATAACAAACCCATTCTGCAGATGAAGAGACTCAGGAAATTCATATAACCTACTCAGCTTTGTGAGTAGTGGAGTCGAAACACAAACTGGGATATGTCTGACTCCAAAACGTGAGCACTGCTTTGGGTGTGGAGAGAAATACCAGATATAAATAGACAGGAGATAGAAAGTTCTAATCTTGGCCGGGCGCGGTGGCTCAAGCCTGTAATCCCAGCACTTTGGGAGGCCGAGACGGGCGGATCACGAGGTCAGGAGATCGAGACCATCCTGGCGAACACGGTGAAACCCCGTCTCTACTAAAAAATACAAAAAACTAGCCGGGCGAGGTGGCGGGCGCCTGTGGTCCCAGCTACTCGGGAGGCTGAGGCAGGAGAATGGTGTAAGCCCGGGAGGCGGAGCTTGCAGTGAGCCGAGATGGCGCCACTGCACTCCAGCCTGGGCGACAGAGCGAGACTCCGTCTCAAAAAAAAAAAAAAAAAAAAAAAAGAAAGTTCTAATCTTTGGAGTCTTCATGATGAAACAGAGATGATAGTAAACAAGTATTCAAGATATTTATAAAATATAAAACTTATAAGTTAATTACAACTGTGTTGAGCTGTATTAACTAATGCTGAGAGATAGTGAAGAGGATTATGTGGCCAACTGGGATAATCAGGTAAGGATTGGGAAGAAAGGGTTTTGAACGAGAAAAGGGCTTTGTTGGCCAGAAGCAGTGGCTCACACCTGTAATCCCAGCACTTTGGGAGGCCGAGGCAGGAGGATTACCTGAGGTTAGGAGTTCAAGACCAGCCTGACCAACATGGAGAAATCCCATCTGTATTAAAACTACAAAAAAAAATTAGCCAGGCATGGTGGCACGTGCCTGTAATCCCAGCTACTCGGGAGGCTAAAGCAGGAGAATTGCTTGAACCGGAGAGGTAGAGGTTGCAGTGAGCCGAGATCGCGCCATTGCACTCCAGCCTGGGTAACAAGGGTGAAACTTCATCTAAAAAAAAAACAAAAACAGAAAGAAAGAAAAGGGCTTTACTGTCATGGGAAGAGAGAAAGTTGTCAACCTAAAATAACAACAGAGAGATTCTCCAAAGACAATGGGTTTATTTGGGAATCCTCAAGATTGCAATATGGAATATGTGTGCACCTCATGAAGGGCCATGAATGTACCCAGAGAGGGAAAGGAAGGCAAAGTTTTTAAAAGCAAAATGAGCAAGGTTACATAAGTTGTTTTGAAACTATTAACCTTGGCTACAAGGATCAATAACAAGGGTGGCATCACTCCAAGGCTGAACAGAGAGTTGCTAGGCAGATGTCCTTGTAGTATTCTGTGTGTAAGGTTGTAGTGGCCTTGTTCAAGGTTGTGGTTTTCAGAAAGTGTAATTTAAAAATAGATTTTAACATAGACATGTGTGCATGAGAGCCCCTCCTTTATGGCCTCCCGACTCCTATTTGTTGGGCTATGGCATAAGCGACTCCATTTTGATTCTTACAACTTTCACAAAGTCATGAGTATAATTGTACAAAAGCATAGAACTTAGAGCAAAAGCTTAGAACTTAGCAAACTTTTAATGTTAAGGAATAGATAGAAATATTTCAGTCTTTGTGGACCATAAGCTCTGTTGTAGCTACTCCACTTCGCCATTGTATTGTGAACACAGTCATAAACAATGCCAAACTGGCATGACTGTGTTCCAATAAAATCTTATTTATATCATTGAAATGTGAATTACATATGATTTTTTATTTTTTATTTTTTTATTTTTGAGATGGAGTCTCACTTTGTCACCCAGGCTGGATGGAGTGCAGTGGCACTTTCTTGGCTCACCGCAATCTTCACCTCCTGGGTTCAAGCAATTTTCCTGCCTTAGCCTCCAGAGTAGCTGGGATTACAGGCACCTGCCACCACGCCCAGCTAATTTTTGTATTTTTAGTAGAGACAGGGTTTTGCTATGTTGGCCAGGCTAGTCTCGAACTCCTGACCTCAAGCAATCTGCCCACCTCAGTCCCCCAAAGTGCTGGGATTACAGGCGTAAGCCACCGTGCCCAGCCTCAACATATGTGTCATGAAATAGTATTCTTCCTTTGATTTTTTTTTCCAATTAATTAACAATTTTAAAACTGGGCTGGGCACGGTGGCTCACACCTGTAATCCCAGCACTTTGGGAGGTAGGGGTGGGCAGATCATGAGGTCAAGAGATCAAGACCATCCTGGCAAATATGGTGAAACCCCATCTCTACTAAAATTACAAAAATTAGCTGGTGTGATGGCACAAGCCTGTAGTCCCAGCTGTTCAGAGGCTGAGGCAGGAGAATTGCTTGAACCCAGGAGGCAGAGGTTGCAGTGAGCTGAGATCGTGCCACTGCACTGCAGCCTGCCAACAGAGTGAGACTCTGTCTAAAAAAAAAAAGTAAAAACTGGCCAGGCACAGTGGCTTATGCCCGTAATCCCAGTACTTTGAGAGGCCGAGACCAGAGGATCACTTGAGGCAAGGAGATTGAGACCAGCCTGGGCAATATAGCAAAACTATCTCTCTCCAAAAAAAAAAAAAGAAAAAAAAAATTAGCCATTAGCCAAACATGGTAGCAAACACCTGTGGTCCCAGCTACTCAGGAGGTTGAGGCAGTGGGATCACTTGAACACAGGAGTTCGAGGCTGCAGTGAGTTGTGATCACGTCACTGCACACCAGCTCTACACAATAGAATTAAAAAAAAAAAAAAGTAAAAACTCTTCTCAACTCTCAGGTCAACTGTAGGCTGGACTTGGCTCCTGGGCAGTAGTTTGCCAACCCTTAGTTTAGTAGCAAGACCAAAGAAGTTATATGCTAAGAGATTAAGTAGAGAGCTTAAACCAGAAACCAATGCAGAACACCTACTGGAAAGGGAAAGGAAAGAGAGAGGAAGATAAGAATTTACAAAAGATCCTAAAATATAAACAGGTAAGTGGCTTTTATGAAAAAGTGAGTCAGAGGCCGGATGCTTTGGCTCACACCTGTAATCCCAACACTTTGGGAGGCCAAAGCGGGCGGATCACCTGAGGCCAGGAGTTCCAGACCAGCCTGGCCAACATGACGAAACCCTGTCTCTACTAAAAATACAAAAATTAACTGGGTGTGGTGGCACAAGCCTGCAATCCCAGCTACTCGGGAGGCTGAGGCAGGAGAATTGCTTGAACGTGGGAGGCAAGGGTTGCAGTGAGCCAAGATGACGCCACTGCCCTCCAGCCTGGGGGATAGAGCAAGACACCGTCTCGAAAAAAAGAAAAGAAAAGGTGAGTCAGAGGAAAGGGGTTCATCAAATAAGAATCCAACATGGGACTCCTGATTCCTTGGTTTACCTTCTTGCCACTGGAATTCCACAGATTCATTTATTCAGCAAACATTAATTTAGCACCACTATAGATAAACACTGTGACTTTATGCCTAGAACCTGAAACTATCTAAAAAATGGTCTCTCATTTCTTCTACAAAATGAAATGAAGAAATGCTGAAAGTGGTTATTTATGTATTCTAGCTACATATGCGTAAGCTTCAGTATGTTGTATCTTTCTTTTTTTGTGTGAGGCAGAGTCTTGCTCTGTCACCCAGTCTGCTGGCACAATCTTGGCACACCGCAACCTCCGCCTCCTGCGTTCAAGTGATTTTCCTGTCTCAGCCTCCCAAATAGCTGGGATTATAGGCATGTGTCATCACACCTGGCTAGTTTTTGTATTTTTAGTAGAGATGGAGTTTCATCATGTTGGTCAGGCTGGTATCAAACTCCTGACCTCAAGCGATCCACCCGCCTTGGCCTCCCAAAGTACTGGGATTACAGGCATGAGCCACTGTGCCCAGCCATGTATGTTGTATCTTTAGCTAATTTCATCTCAAAGTATTTTCTTTTTCTTTTTCTTTTGTTTTTTTTTTTTGAGAGGGAGTCTCGCTCTGTCACCCAGGCTGCAGTGCCGTGGTGCAATATTGGCTCACGGTAACCTCTGCCTCCCAGGTTCAAATGATTCTCCCACCTCAGCCTCCTGAGTAGCTGGGATTGCAGGTGTGCACCACCACGCCCAGCTAATTTTTGTATTTTAGTAGAGAAGGAGTTTCACCATGTTGGCCAGGCTGGTCTTGAACTCCTGACCTCAAGTGATCCACCCACCTTGGCCTCCCAAAGTGCTGGGATTACAGGCATGAGCCACCATGCCTGGCCTCAAAGTAGTCTCTAATTTCTCTTGTGATATCTTCTTTTACCCACTGGTTATTTAAGAGTGTGGTCTGATTTCCATATATCTGCAAATCCCCCAAATTTCTGTTATTTATTTCTAATTTTATCCCATTGTATTTGGAGAACATACTTTGCATTATTTCAATCCTTTTAAATGTATTGACATTTGCTTTATTGCCTAGAATATCAGGTCTACCCTGGAGAATGTTCCACATACACTAGAGAAGAATATATATTCTGCTATTGTTGGGTGGAGTGTTTGTTAGGGAAGTTTAAACTTTCCCTCTGAGGGTTCAATAATTGAGTCTGTTGAAATAAATAGACAAGCCGGGCGCGGGGGCTCAAGCCTGTAATCCCAGCACTTTGGGAGGCCGAGACGGGCGGATCACGAGGTCAGGAGATCGAGACCATCCTGGCTAACCCGGTGAAACCCCGTCTCTACTAAAAAATACAAAAAACTAGCCAGGCGAGGTGGCGGGCGCCTGTAGTCCCAGCTACTCTGGAGGCTGAGGCAGGAGAATGGTGTGAACCCGGGAGGCAGAGCTTGCAGTGAGCTGAGATCCGGCCACTGCACTCCAGCCCGGGCGACAGAGCCAGACTCCGTCTCAAAAAAAAAAAAAAAAAAAAGAAGTAAACAGACAAAAGACAGATTAACAGGAGAAGAGGCTATTAACTTGCAATCCAATGGGAGTCACACCAAGTATGAAACTCAAAGAAGGACCTGACAGATGAAGTTTAAATACCCTCTTCACAAGGGAGATAGATGCAATTTTAGAGGAAGAGTGATATGGTTAGGTTTTGTGTCCCCACCCAAATCTCATCTTGAATTCTAATCCCCACGTGTCAAGGGAGAGACCAAGTGGAGGTAATTGAATCATGGGGGCAGTTTCCCCCAGGCTGTTCTCATGACAGTGAATGAGATCTCGTGAGATCTGATGGTTTTATAAGGGGTTCTTCCCCCTTCACTCAGCACTTCTCCTTCCTGCTGCATTGTGGAGAAGCATTGCCTTGCTTCCCCTTTGCCGCCACGCCACGATTGTAAGTTTCCTGAGGCCTTCCCTACTATACTGAACTGTGTGTCAATTAAGCCTCTTTCTTTTAGAAAGTACCCAGTCATGGGCAATTCTTTATAGCAGTGTGAAAATGGACTAATACAAAGAATAAGTAATTTTTAGGGGAGATAGATGGGCCCAAAGAACAGACAATAGCCTGGGACAAAGGTCCTCTGAGTTCTGGGGAAGGTGGTGACAAGTTATGGGAAGGTGAGGGAGCAGAACTGCAATACAAAGATTGTCTTAGTATGCGAATAAGTTCTCTCAGGCAATATGAAAAGTCTGCTTGGGTGGGTGTAGTGACAACCTTTTGTTTCTTTTTCCTGATTAATCTTCTCTAGGCAATGAGATTTTATTTATTTTTTTATTTTTATTTTTATTTTTTTGAGACACAGTTTCACTCTGTCACCCACTGCTGGAGTGCAGTGGCATGATCTTGGCTCACTGCAACCTCTGCCTCCTGAGTTCAAGTGATTCTTATGCCTCAGCCTCCCGAGTAGCTGGGATTACAGGCACCCAACACCATGCCTGGTGAATTTTTGTATTATTAGTAGAGATGGGGTTTTGCCATGTTGGCAGGCTGGTCTTGAACTCCTGACCTCAAGTGATCCACCCACCTCAGCCTTCCAAAGTGCTGGGATTACAGGCATAAACCATTGTGCCCGGCAGGCAAAGAGATTTTAAACAGTGGATTGAAGGCAATTGTGTTTCTTTTGAAAGAACTTCCTTCAGTGAGATAAGGGACCTTCAGAGAGAGCCTGTCCCCACCCTTGTGGGGAGAAACAAGAGAAGGTCAGAGAGACCCTGATTCTGAGGTTGCTTCTAAGGCTTTCGATTTCCTTTAATTCAAAGTACTCAGTATTCAAATAATATGCCATACTTTGGTGTATTATTTTCTGAGCCCCAACAGTTCTATAGATATCTATTAGCTTTAGCTGGCTTATAGTACGGTTTAAGACTTCTATTTCCTTGGGAGTCTGAGGCGGGCAGATCATGAGGTCAAGAGTTTGAGACTAGCCTGGCCAGAATGGTGAAACATCGTCTCTACTAAAAACACAAAAATTAGCCGAGTATGGTGGCAGGCATGTGTAGTCCCAGCTGCTTGGGAGGCTGAGACAGAAGAATTGCTTGAACCCGGGAGGCAGAGGTTGCAGTGAGCCGAGATCGTGCCACTGCACTCCAGCCTGGGTGACAGAGCGAGACTCTGTCTCAAAAAAAAAAAAAAAAAAAAGACTTTTGTCTTTTTATTGATCTTCTACTTAGTTGTTCTCACCGTTTTTGAAAGTGGGTTGTTGAAGTCTCCAACTGTTGCTGTTGATTGTCTATTTGTCCCTTCAATTGTGTCAGTTTTGCTTTGTGTGTTTTGCTTTGTGTATTTTGCTGCTCTATTTTTAGGTGCATATATATTTATAATATCCACTTATTTTATGCACTTGATCCTGAAAGGATTTAGGAGGTTACCGTGTAGCGAGAAATCACAGATTAGAAGTAGATGAGAAAGAAAAAGCAAAACAAGAGTAGCAACATAAAATAGACTTTGTCTTCTTGTTCACTTTTGTTGCCATGTGAACAGAGCCTGTCACATCACAGGTCTTTATAGAATTAAAATAACACCAAGAATAAGGTTAACACAAAAATGAAGTTATACACTACAAGTGTACTGTAAACTTGGCATCCAATTAAAGTGGAGACCTGATTGGTTATACAATTGATAGTGATCCAGAGCTAAATAAAACAAGAGATGATACCAAGAACAATAGAGAAATTCCTTCCAAGAGTTGTCACTAACATTCAATTACAAATATGCCAAAACGGACTCCTCCATCCTAAACAGAATATATGCTTTAAGTTTGGGAATTTCCCCTTCCCAGGAGTGATGCAATAGTTAGTCCACATGGGCTGCCACATGTGATTGTGCAAACTGTGTACTGCCCAACTCCAGGGTATCCATCACATTGCAGTCTATGCAAACAACACCCTCTCCCCAACCACACACACTCTGCATTGGGTAATATACAACCTAGGCTCCTACAAGAGTGACTCCATAAAATCATTGAGTGATTCCTCCTCTGACAAATGGCTTAGTGTTCACTGTATATTTAGGGATTGTAAAAGAACAGAATATGCCACCCCAAAATATACCTCTTTGGCATAAGGATTATTTTGAGCCGATTATTTTAGGAAATAGCAGACATGGGAGAATCTCTGAAAACAGAGAAGTTTCCCATTTGAAAGGGAAATTTACATTTATAAAGGAAACCTCCATGTGTAGGGATGTCTTTCTCTGTACTAGGAGGAGAAAGATATTCTAAATCACAAGAAATTCTTATCAATGGAGAAGGCACCAACTTATATCTGCATGACAAAGCTTATCCTTGTTTACTGTACATTTCCTGGTTCCTTCTCATAATTTACCTCCACCACACAATTCTTTCGTTGACTTAGCTGAAGATGGTATTTAAGCCTGAGTTCTAACCTACTTCTCTGAGAGTTACTCATTTCCCTGACCTCCCATGTTTATATGAGATATACCTGTTAGTAAACTTCTGTTTTGTTTTTCTAATATTTCTTTCTCTTCTTTTTTTTTTAGAGATGGAGTTTCGCTGCGTTGCCTAGGCTGGTTTCAAATTCCTGGACTCAAGTGATTTACCCACCTTGGCTTTCCAAAGTGCTGAGATTACAGGAATGAGCCAAGATACACGTTAGTAAACTTCCGCTTGTTTTTTCTCTTTTTAATCTGTCTTTTGTTACAGGAGCCCCAGCAGATAACTTAGAAGGGTGGAAGGAAAATTATTTTTTCCTCCCCTACAAGTGCTGTCGGTGGCCCAGAAATGAGGAACAGCGTCGTGTTCATCTACAAGGAAATTAAGTCTCATCTTTGGGCACAATGTTCCAACAAGTTGTCTTAACCAAGTGCCTTGAAAAAAGAACAAGGTGAGTAGAAAAGGTGCTTCACTTCTCCAAGCTCCCACACTGATTCATAAGATAAGTCAAGGGCTTCTCACATTTCCTAGGATGGTAGTTTTCTCACTGCATTTAGAGAGTATCAGAAGAAACACAATTACACACGGGAAATGCTAAAGCTAGGAGCTCTGCAGTGTGTCGGGGAGACGCAATATGCGTTAATTATGACGCAGAAGAGAAGTGACCCTCGGGGGCCTTAGTGGAAGAAGCCGTGTTGGCTTGCACTCCGCAGCAGTTTGTGGGCATGCACGCTGGTTACTACAAGTCTTCAGGGAGCTCTGTTCAGGTGACTCAGCAGGCCTCAGGCAAAGTACAAGAGAATCTCTAGTTCTAAATAAGATTACACCAGGACCAGAAAATAATACCTGAGTTTTTGGGTTTTTTTAGATAGAGTCTTGCTCTGTTGCCCAGGCTGGAAGCGCAGTGGCACGGTCTCGGCTCACTGCAACCTCTGCCTCCCAGATTCAAGCAATTCTGCCTCAGCCTCCGGAGTAGCTGGGATTACAGGTGTAAGCCACAATGCCTGGCTGATTTTTTGTATTTTTGTATTTTTTGTATTTTTAGTAGAGACAGGGGTTTCATCATGTTGGCCAGCCTGGTCTCAAGCTCCTGACTTCAGGTGATCCTCCTGACCTCAGGTGATCCACCTGCCTCGGCCTCCCAAAGTGCTGGAATTAGAGGCATGAGGCACCATGCCTGGCTGCTGAGTTTTTTAAAGTAGTATAGAAATCCTGGCCCAGTTATTCATAACTTCTGTCTAACCTTATCGCCAAGTTGGCACAGTCCTTTGTCACATCTTCAGTAACTAAAGCCCACAGAGAGCAGCAAAGACAAGCCCCCTTCTGTGTCAACTTCCTCCCCTGGAGTAAGCACTGTTATGATAGAATCGGGGTACAAAGTGGGTGGGCGCAGTGGCTCACACCTGTAATCCCAGCACTTTGGGAGGCTGAGGCAGGCGGATCACCTGAGGTCAGGTGTTCGAGACCAGTCTGACCAACATGGAGAAACCCCGTCTGTACTAAAAATACAAAATTAGCTGGGCATGGTGGCACATGCCTGTAATCCCAGCTACTCAGGAGGCTGAGACAGGAGAATCGCTTGAACCCAGGAGGCAGAGGTTGCAGTGAGCCGAGATCGAGCCACTGCACTCCAGCCTGGGCAACAAGAGCGAAACTCCACCTCAAAAAAAAAAAAAAAAAAAAAAAGGATCAGGACACAAGGTAAGATACCACCTGGCAATGAGGCCTTCCCCAAGTTCCTTATGACAAAACAGGCCATGAAACCTTGGATTTCCATTTCTAACAGAATAATAGGCCTCCTGCTTCATGGCTGAAGGAGGCTGTGTTTTTGGCTCTTGATACACCAAACACCCTCTTGCCTTTACTTAGTGAGCCAGTGTCACTCCATCAGCAAGCATGGCCAGATTAGTTTACAGCTGCTCCAGAACACCGGCTTACATTCTCCTTGATGTATTTCACCATAAAAAGTTGTAAGGCACATTTTTTATTGTTCAATGCCCTAACAAAGGGGCCTCTGACATCATGGACCCCAGAATGCTGTTTGAATAACACATGACTTGAGTACTTACTTTAAGTGAGGGACTGTGGCAAACAATTTATATTTATCATCTTTTTTTATTACAATAAACACATGAGGCAGTGTCTTTCTATCTCTATTCTATGAGTGAAAGAACAGGTCATATGGAGATTAATCATTTTGTGTGTGTTATTATTATGTTTTATTATTTTTTTTGAGATGGAGTCTCACTCTGTCACCCAGGCTGGAGGGCAGTGGCACAATCTTGGCTCACTGCAACCTCCGCCTCTCGGGTTCAGGTGATTCTCCTGCCTCAGCCTCCTGAGTAACTGGGATTACAGGTGTCCACCACCACACCCAGCTAAATTTTGTAGTTTTAGTAGACACAGGGTTTCACTATGTTGGCCAGGATGGTCTTGAACTCCTGACCTCAGGTGATCCACCCGCCTGGGCCTCCCAAAGTGCTAGGATTACAGGCATGAGTCACTACACCTGGCCTGTGTGTGTGTTGTTAGAAGATTAGGGCTAAGAGGACTTTATTTGGTTTGAGTCTTCATTTTACAGATGAGGAAACTGAGCTCGAAGGAGTTAAGTCACTTGCCCATAATCACGCAGCCAGGAAGTGGCTTTAGGGTGGCACACATCATCCAGCTCTCTGTGAGTCTGCGGCCTAGCCTTTCATGATTTGAGGGTTTGTGCCACCCCCAAGTATTTTGTCATCCTGCAACCAAACTATGCTAAAAGGTGGGGCGGGCACCACACCGCATCAGATTGAAGTCAAACTTTGTGCCTCAGAACATACAGAGTCCCTCTAGCCCGTAACAACTTTCTCTTCAGGAAACCTGCCAAGTGCTTGGTTACCTTTTGAGTTCTTCCTGGGTGTCAGAGAACATATCTAAAAATAGATCTGTCCCCAGCTCTCCCAGAAGAGGCTTGTAACTTAAAAATGTCACTCCCTCCTCCCTTCCAAAACACAGATTTCACTGTTCCTTCCTTCCAACCCAGGAGCTGCCTAAGAATATACCTTCCTCTTACCTGAAGACTAGACTTCCTTCTTCAGGAAGGGACAGCAGTGTCTCTTGCTAGGAAGGAAAGACCTTTCATATTAGCTTTGGCAAAAATTGCTTTCTCTAAAGCAGAATGACTTCAGGGAAAAGGGTGTGGATCTTGGCCTGGTCTTTTACCTCCTAAAGATCGGCGAAATGGGACAATGTATTTTATAAATTGCAGATACCAGGAACTATCATGTGTCTCTGCGTGTGTTCCTTGATTCTTCAAAATTGCAGTGGGTGGAAGGGAGACTTCTCTATCGATACCTCTGGTGACACAGATTTTCCAGCCACAGAAACCCGGGGAAGTTTTTCCTGGCGTGGGCTTTCCGTGGGTAACTCCTTGTGTGCTGAGATGATATTAGAATGATTGCAGAGAGCAGGCCTGAGGCTGGGCTGGGCTCACACGAGCTAAAATTGAGTTTGAAGCAAGCCAGCAGAATTGAGGAGACAAAGAAAAAGAGCCTGTTCACTCGTGAGAGTCTCTCCCAGTTGATTCTGTACCTTGTTAACCTGGAGTTGATCTCAACTCTAAGATAAGACGTGTTTGCTAGCTTCTTGTCAGTACCATGCAATGCTTGAGCTCCACTGAACACTTTGTCATGTTAGAGGTGTTTTCAGTTGTCTTTATTTTATTCACGTATTCACTCATTCAGTAAATAGATATTTACTTCTTACTCCATTGGCAGCTTTCTCTGTTTAAAAGACTCCATTTGCTGTCCACATATAGTGAATATAGTTTGAAGGTAAACAAATTTTGTTTAAATACAAAAGGTAAAGATGTGCCCATTTCTATTGTGCTCTCTCTGCCACCCTCCTTTCCCCCAGCCATAAACTAGAGGTCACTTTGGTGATAGTTTCTGTTTCTGGGAATCACTGTGCTCCTGAAAAGCACTATTTTTAGAAGGCCAGAGTACTCTTGGTTTTTTTGTTGTTTTTTTTTTTTTTTTGAGACAGACAGAGTCTCACTCCCATGGTCCAGTTTGGAGTGAGTGGTGAGCCACAGCTCACCGCAGCCTCGACTTTCCTGGGCTCATCAGGTGATCCTTCCACCTCAGCCTGCTGAGTAGCTGGGACTACAGCTGCACACCACCACAGCCGATTCATTTTTTGCATTTTTAGTAGAGACGGGGTTTTGCCAAGTTGCCCAGGCTGGTCTCAAACTCCTGGGCTCAAACCATCTGCCCACCTCAGCCTCCCAAAGTGCTGGTATTACAGGCACGAACCACTGCACCCGGCCTCCTTATATATAACTTTTTTTGTCCATCTTTGATTATTTCTTTAAAATGGATATCTATAAATGAAATTACTGTTTTTCAGATATAGTCCTTTTTTAGATTCTTGATCTACATTGCTAATATGTTCTCCAGGGAGATGGTACTGATTAATATTCCCACCATCAGGCCACACCACTACTCATTTTTCCACACTCTTACCAATGTTGGTTATTGGCAATTTTTTAAAAGTCTTTGCTAATCTGATCAAGTGTGGTGGCTCACGCCTATAATCCCAGCACTTTGGGAGGCCAACATGGGAGGATTATTTGAGCTCAGGAGTTTGAGATGAGCCAGGACAACATAGACCCTGTCTCTATTTTAAAGAAAAGAACAGGGCCGGGCGTGGTGGCTCATGCCTGTAATCCCAGCACTTTGGGAGGCCAAGGAAGGTGGATCACGAGGTCAGGAGATTGAGACCATCCTGGCTAACACAGTGAAACTCTGTCTCTACTAAAAATGTTTTTAAAATTAGCTGGGCGTGGTGGCATGCCCCTGTAGTTCCAGCTACTTGGGAGGCTGAGGCAGGAGAATCCCTTGAACCCGGGAGGCAGAGCTTGCAGTGAGCCGAGATCGCGCCACTGCACTCTAGCCTGGGTGACAGAGTGAGACTCCATCTCAAAAAAAAAAAAAAAAAAAAAAAAA